>NC_059380.1:36547500-36792500 GCF_019703515.2 Myxocyprinus asiaticus | reverse complement strand
AAAGGGAGAGGAAAAGAGTGAGGCAGAGTGACAGAGAGAGAGAAAGAGGAGAGAGAGAGAGAAAAACTTGCCCTCTGGTTCCTGGACACGCCGTCGCCTGGTCCTCAACCACTCCTCCACCCTCTGGCGGACGCCAGCTCGCTCCTACCCCGGCGGATTGCAGCGAGCCCTTCGGCCCCTGGTGGATGGAACAGCTCCTCCCCTTCTTCGGTGGATGGCAGCGGTTCCTCCGGCTCTCGGCAGCCGGCGGCAACCCCTCCGTCCCCAGGCAGATGGCCGCGGCTTCTCCCTTGGCGGATGGCAGCAGCGAGGACTCTGCGACAGCACATCCCTCCTCCTTCCCAGGTTTCAGCATCAATATAACAGGGTAAGGGATGGGCAAGGAGGAGGCGGGAATCGGCTAAACAGTCAACATAAAGTTTAATGATAAAACTCAACATAAAATGAAAATAAACAAACACACACACATGCAACACGGCCTCTCTCTCTCTCGAACTGGTGCCTCCGGCTCATCTTTATCCCTCACCCTGATGATTTGCCCGATTCAGGGCCAGCCGTGCATCCTCACGGCCCGACCCCGCCCTCCTCCTCGTCACAGACTGTTACGTACATTTACCCCTCAACTCTCATCACCGGAATGCGAAAAAAGATGGTCATTATTACATTCTTATTATCAAAACGTGAAAAAAAATGAGATTATTATTGAGATTATTTAAACTGTAAAATATTTACACATTATAGTGGTACTACCTTGGTAGTGCTATTCATTTTCGCTGATTTTAATTGAGAAAATCATTGTACAACAGCCTCTTTTTCATTGCAATACAGTAAAAACATTAATTTGTTATGGTAATGAGAATAATCATTGAAAACAATGGGAATTGTATAAGTAAAACGTTTGGACGTTGCGGTAATTTGAATTGGTATTACCAATTGGTCGTATAACCACCAATATTAAAAAAAAAGCAGTTCCCTATCTGTCACTCACTCGACGTTGGTGTCGATGTAGTGACACTAGGGGTCACTCTTGGGAGCCCGAGACACCTCTGGTCTTTGATAAAAGGCCAATGAAAATTGGCGAGTGGTATTTGCATGCCACTCCCCCGAACATACGGGTATAAAAGGAGCTGGTATGCAACCACTCATTCAGATTTTCTCTTCGGAGCCGAACGGTCATGCTTGCTGAGCTGAATTCCCACGACTGTTCATTCACCTCTGCTGGATCTGACGGTGCATTTCAGCGGCTTCTCCCTCCTCTGCACTGCTGCACTGCAGAGAACGCCCCTGGGCTAGAGAGTATATTTTCTGAAAGAGCATTTTTCCCCTCTAAAAGAGTATATATTTCTCTAAAAGAGAGGCACACACGGAACGTCTTTTTAAAGACGCGTCTTTTTAAAGATGCTTTTCCGATTGTGTGTTATTCCTGGTTGTGCTCGTTATCTCTCGCCTTCTAACGGTCACAATCACTGTCTTTCGTGTCTGGGCACTGCTCACGCGGAGACAGCGTTCGTGGATGGTCACGTTCTCATTGCGAGAATATGTCCATGGCAACGTTGCGGTCGCGGCTCGCCTTCGTAAGAAAGCGGCTAGCACTGGGGGCGATTTGGGGACCCCAATGGGACCGCCTCCGCTGGGTATCCCCCCGCGGACCTCCCATTCCCCAGCACGCTCGTCTGCCCCGATCGGGCTTCCGGGTGAGTCTGCCGGCTCGTCTCACGGCGAGTTCGACCTCTTATTCGGAGCCCGCGAAAGTGATGAGCTCTCGAGCGCAGCATTGGAGAGCGGACTCGTCCAGTCGGAAGCCTCAGCTGGGCTCCTCCCTTCGGGGTCGATCGCCCAGTCACAGGCTGACGCGGAGATGACGACATGCTTTCCCGGACAGCCGCGAGCGTCGGTTAAAGTGGATTTCATCGCTCTACCCTGAACCCTCGCGGCTCTGTGAGTGGTTCCTGGGCTCGCGGCGCCGCTCAAAGCCACGCCCCGCCCTGTTCCTTTCTTCCCAGAAGTGCATGAAGAGCTGACAAGGTCGCGGGAGGCACCTTTTACTGCCCGGTCCCGATCTTTTTAGCTTCCCCGCTCTCACTACCCTCGATGGTGGGGCGGCCATGGGTTATTCGGCAATCCCCCGGTGGATAAAGGCGCTCGCGGTGCACCTATGCCCACAGAGCGCCGCCACCTGGCGTGGGTGCCCAAAGCCCCCGTCCAAGGCCTGTAGGTTTACGTCATCTCTGACGGTCAAAGCCTACAGCACTGCTGGACAAGCCGCCTCCACCCTGCATGCCATGGCTCTCCTGCAAGTCCGCCAAGGCGCTAAAGGAACTGCACGAGGGTAGTTCTGCCTCGGGATTGATGCAGGAACTGCGCTCGGCGACCGACCTCGCTCTCCGAGCAACGGAGGTCATGGCGCGGTCTCTCGGGCGGACGATGGCCACACTAGTGGTCCAGGAGCGCCACCTTTGGCTCAACCTGGTCGAGATGGGTGAGGCCGACAGGACACGATTCCTTGCTGCCCCCATTTCCCAGGCGGGCCTATTCGGCGACACCGTCGAGGACTTTGCCCAGCAGTTCTCGATGGTAGAGCAGTAGATGGATGCTAGCTGGCTTATCCTGCCCCGGCGTGGCTCAAGATCCCGCACCCCATCTACTCATCGCAGAGGGCGTCCCCCTGCGGTGACTGCACCGGCTCCGCCGCAGCCCGCCCCTCCGGCCCGGCCCCGGCGTGGAGCCCACCGCAGGAAGCCGACGCCACCCGTCTCACAGCCGGCACCGAAGAACCCACGGAGGTCTTCAAAGCGCCCCTGAGACGGGCGACCCAGGGACAACGAAACCCGCTGCTCTGGAGCTGGTAAGCAGATCTTCATCTTTTTGTTACCTTTTGCATTTAATTGCGCTGCATGCCTAAGTGGCTGCAGTACTCAAGAGCTCCGCAAGAGTGGTTTCCTTGTTCCCTGGGTCACATATCTGGTGTGTACGGCTGGCATCATGACCACTGTCCACCACTCCATTTGGCAGGTTGGCGCTCCAGCGGCGGTCTCCCGCCCTGAGAGCCCAGCTGTGGCACAAATCCGCCCCCGATGTGACAGTCTCCACAGGTCATGAGGACAGGCCTCTTCCTCCCCCGTCCCAGGCTGTTCCGGGGGTGGTCACAAGGAGCCAGGTAAGTGCTTCGATGTCCTCGGACTCAGCATGGCCACGATGTGGTGTGGCACCTCGAGCTCCACCCCGCTGCGAGGCCCCACCCGCCGGTACATCCGATGACGTTGTCCCTTTGGTCCCCCTTGCGCGGAACTTGGACGCATGGCTTGCGCGTTCCAGTCTGTCACGAGGGCTGGTCCGGACTGTCCGACTAGGCTGCGCGATTCACTTCGCCGGGCATCCGCCCAGGTCCAGCGGTGTCCACTTCACCTTGGTGAAAGTCGGAAATGCTGCTACCTTGCGTGGAGATCGCTACCCTCCTACAGAAGGACGCGATAGAACCTGTCCCTCCAGCCGAAATGTAGAAGGGGTTTTACAGCCCCTACTTCATTGTACCGAAAAGAGGCGGTGGGTTGCGGCCAATCTTGGACCTGCGAGTACTGAACCGGGCCTTACACAGACTCCCGTCAAGATGCTGATGCAAAGACGCATTCAAGCGAGCGTCTGGCATCAAGATTGGTTCGCGGCGGTAGACCCGAAGGATGCGTACTTTCACTTCTTGATCCTTCCTCGACACAGACCCTTCCTGCGTTTCGCGTTCGAGGGTCAGGCGTATCAGTACAAAGTCCTCCCTTTCGGCCTGTCCCTGTCTCCTCGCGTCTTTACGAAGATCGCAGAGGCTGCCCTTGCCCCGTTAAGGGAGGTGGGCATTCGCATTTTCAACCATCTCGACGACCGGCTAATCTTAGCTCACTCTCGAGACGGGTTATGCGCACACAGGGACCTGGTGCTCTCACACCTCAGCCGACTAGGGCTTCGGGTCAGCTCCCGGTTCAGAGCATCTCTTTTCTCGGTTTGGAGTTGGACTCAGTCTCCTTGACGGCGCACCTTACGAACGAGCGCGCCCAGTCGGTGCTGGCCTGTTTGAAGGCGTTCAAACAGAAAACAGCGGTTCCACTTAAACTTTTTCAGAGGCTCCTGGGGCATATGGCATCCTCGGCAGTGGCCACCCCGCTCGGGTTGATGCATATGAGGCCGCTTCAGCACTGGCTCCAGACTCGAGTCCCGAGACGGGCATGGCGCCACGGGACACACCGCGTGGCCATTACACCGGTCTGTCACCGTCTTTTCAGCCCTTGGACCGACCTCTCGTTTCTACGAGCAGGTGTTCCTCTAGAACTTGTCTCCAGGCGCATCGTGGTCACGACAGATGCCTCCAAGATGGGCTGGGGCGCTGTTGGCAATGGGCACGCAGCCGCCGGCCTCTAGACGGGTCCGTGGCTGCGTTGGCACATCAACTGCCTCGAGTTACTGGCAATTCTGCTCGCCCTGTGGAGGTTCCGGCCGTTGATCCAAGGCAAGCACGTGCTAGTTCGGACAGACAGCACGGCAGCGGTAGCATATGTCAACCGCCAAGGCGGTCTGCGCTCCTGCTGTATGTCATAACTCGCCCGCCGTCTCCTCCAACGGAGTTAGCAGCACCGAGTCACTGCAAGCCACTCACATCCCGGGCAACCTCAACACTTCGGCGGACGCGCCGTAACAACAGGTTACCCTCAAGGGAGAGTGGAGACTCCACCTTCAGGTGGTCCAGCTGATTTGGAGTCGATTCGGTCAGGCACAGGTGCACCTGTTCGCCTCCCAAGAATCCTCCCACTGCCCGCTCTGGTACGCCCTCACCGAGGCCTTCCTCAGCATAGACGCACTGGCACACAGCTGGTCCCCTGGCATTCGCAAATATGTGTTTTCCCCCAGTGAGCCTGCTCGCACAGACCCTGTGCAAGGTCAGGGAGGACGAGGAGAAGGTAGTCCTGGTAAGCACCCTACTGGCCCGCCCAGACGTGGTGCTCGGACCTCACGCTCCTCGTGACAGCTCCCCCCGGGCAAATTCCCCTGAGGAAGGCCCTTCTTTCTCAGGGAAGGGGCACCATCCGGCACCCGCGCCCAGACCTCTGGAATCTCCATGTCTGGCCCCTGGACGGGACGCGGAAGACCTAAGCTGTCTCCCACCTGCGGTGGTAGACACGTTCACTCAGGCTAGGGCTCCCTCTACGAGGCGCCTGTATGCCTTTTAAGTGGCGTCTGTTCGCTAAGTGGTGTTCTTCCCGTCAGGAAGACCCCCAGAGGTGCGCAGTCAGATCAGTGCTTTCCTTCCTGCAAGAGAGGTTGGAAGGGAGGCTGTCCCCTTCCACCTTGAAGGTGTACGTTGCTGCCATAGCAGCACACCATGACGCAGTCGACGGTAAGTCCTTAGGGAAGCATGATCTGATCATCAGTTTCCTAAGAGGTGCCAGGAGGCTGAATCCCTCCAGGCCGCGCCTTGTTCCCTCATCGGACCTCTGTAGTGTTTCAGGGTCTACAGAGAGCCCCCTTTGAGTTTTGCAGTCAGCCGGGCTTAAGGCACTCTCCTAGAAGACTGCCCTCCTGAATGCGCTCACTTCCATCAAGAGGGTAGGAGACCTGCGAGCGTTCTCTGTCAGCAAAACGTGCCTGGAGTTCGGTCCGGGCTATTCTCATGTGATCCTGAGACCCCCGACCGGGCTATGTGTCCAAGGTTCCCACCACTCCTTTTAGGGACCAGGTGGTGAACCTGCAAGCGCTGCCCCAGGAGGAGGCAGACCCAGCCCTGTTGTTGCTGTGTCCGGTGTGCGCTTTACGCATCTATTTGGATTGCACGCAGAGCTTTAGAATCTCTGAGCAGCTCTTTGTCTGCTTTGGGGCACAGCGGAAAGGAAGCGCTGTCTCCAAGCAGAGGATCGCCCACTGGCTCATTGACACCATAACTATGGCATGTCTCGCCCAAAACATGCCGCCCCCGGTAGGGCTACGAGCCCATTCTACCCGTGGTGTAGCGGCTTCTTGGGCCCTGGCCAGAGGTGCCTCTCTAACAGACATTTGCAGAGCAGTGGGCTGGGCAACACCCAACACCTTTGCAGGGTTCTACAACCTCCGGGTGGAACCGGTTTCGTCCCAGGTAGTGGCACGCAACACAAGCGGATAAGCCCGGGATAGCCGGCCGGGTGTATCGCTTGCACATAGTGCCTTCCACCTCCTTTTGAGCTGATAATTCTGTTAATTCCCAGTAGTGTTCACAAAAGTTGTTCCCTGGTTGACTTCCTCCGAGCCCTGTGGCAGTCGAGTTTTCAGAGAGACTCGCTGCTGGCCCAGTACACGCGCTAACTAAGAGCCCGGTTCTGGGGTAGGTGCTCCGCATGTGGCGGTTCCCTGTAAGGCTAACCCCATGCGATCTATATCTTCTGCTATTTCATTTCCCTACTGGCAAACTGCGTCTTCCTTGGGCAGAGCCCCTCAGTCTCCATGTTGTAGTAACTCCTCCCCCATTGGGCAGGGTCTACCTTGAAGGCTCTCCACATGGTTGGAAAGACCATGTGATGTATTCTTCCACTTAAATATCCCCCCCTCTCTTGGGGCGAGGTGTGGTATCCGCGGTGTCTCCCCTTGGGAGGGACACCCCCTGACTAGACCTGGCGGCCCAGTCAGATAATCCCCTTTCTTTTTTAGGGAGTGGAAAAAGAGAAGGGGAAAGAGGCCACGACTGGGTTAAGCCTGTCTCTATCTCTGGGTAGTCGACTTGTCCCCAAAAAGGGCCGTTCGACACTCATAATTGTGTTGGGGGAGGTTACGTGTTGACCTGGTGCGCTGGCTATGAGGCACACAGCAAGTCTGCCCACCACACACCGCCAGTTCACGTAACACAGTTCAGCCTTGTGGCGTTTTGTATAGGGACCCCTAGTGTCACTACATTGACACCAACGTCGAGTGAGTGACAGATAGGGAACGTCATGGTTACTGGTGTAACCTCCGTTCCCTGATGGAGGGAACGAGACATTGGTCCCTCCTGCCACAACGCTGAACTACCCGCTGAAATGGCTGGACCTTATATCGGCTCCTCAGCGTAAAACCTGAATGAGTGGTTGCATACCAGCTCCTTTTATACCCGTATGTTCGGGGGAGTGGCATGCAAATACCACTCGCCAATTTTCATTGGCCTTTTATCAAAGACCAGAGGTGTCTCGGGCTCCCAAGAGTGACCCCTAGTGTCACTACATCGACACCAACGTCTCGTTCCCTCCATCAGGGAACGGAGGTTACACCAGTAACCATGACATTTTCTCTGTAACCTTTTATGATAACCTTATAATTAATGACATTAAAACATTGTTTGTTTGTGTGTTTTTTATCACCATGCTAGCTTCTATGGCTATTTTCATGGCCAAATAGGTATACAAATAGATAAAACAACTAGAAAATCTATGGAAGATGTTAAAGATCCATTTTTAATAAAAACTCAAAAATTGACTCTGGACTGATTATGTTAAAAGAAAAGCGTTTCAGTTGGGTAGAGTAAAACTAATTTAGCAGAGGACTAGAAATACAACAGTGCAATAAAATGTTTTATATCATTAATGGCACCAAAAAATGTGTATACACTATTTTGTAATGACAGTGCAACAATGTTTGAAAAGCACAATTCGCTTACCATAGTATTTTGCTTTCTGTAATAATACAAAACATTTAGCTGGCATATGCAGTTCAAGCATGTATTTAAAATAATTTGCATTTTATAAAGTTTCTTGCACAACCATCTGCTGTGTTTTTTGTTTATTGCTGGCAAAGAAAAAAATGTCTGAACTCAAGTTCCCAAAGGATATAATGAATTAAAGAGCTCCATGTTAATGTGTTTTTAGTTTTTTTGTTCAATAGAGGTTGAAACAGCATCTTGGTAAACTTGTGTCACCTCTCTACAATGCACATGTGACATCAATCTATGTCATCCAATCAAATCATCCATCTCTTCCATGCTGTATTCTTCCATGTCTTTATCACTATCATCACTTCCTCACATGTCATTGTTTTGCATATTGCCATTTCTATGACAACACAGTGGCAAAGCCCGGAACAATGTCAGGATGACGTGGTCAAATCAGAGGGTATAGTGGCACAAGGCTCAGGAACCCATGTTGCAAAGGCATTCCCAGGAACACCAGCTGCCCTGCCTTGCTCTGAGAATGTCATCTCTCTCCTTGCAGTGTGACAAAGATGGGTACACCCACACCCAGGATGCATAGAGAATGACATGAGGAGGCACCTTTCCATCTTCGGTGAGCCAAGCACGGCTCCACCAAGAAGAAATAGTCAAATGGAATGGAATCGTCCACTTCATAAGGGAGAGAAGAAGAAGAACCAAACTACGATAACTATCACATCTTTTCATTAATGATTATAAAAATACTAGGTTACACATTTGCATATAGGGATGGGAATCGTAAGAAATTGAATGATTCTGGTCCCAATTCCTTTGAATGATTCTGATTCCTTTTTGGTTCAATTAACTATTCTTACAGTACTTTTCAGAAAGAAATATTTGAAAAATAAGAAATGCATTTTTTTTAATTTACTACCCTTAGAAGACTGTTGCCAAGTAATGAGATTATTATTTCTGATTTCAACAAAGCAGACATTACAAATCAGATTTAAAAGATTTAAAAGAACCTTCTCATAAGAGTAATTTTGTATTACGCACTACACTGGTCAGGCTCTATTTATTTAAAATAACCAGCTCTTAAGAGACAGTCATTCAGGAATTGGACAACACTGAATGCGCTGAATGTTCCGTGCTGTAGATTAAAAAGAACCCGCTTGTAAGAGTCATTGTATCAGGATTCACACTACACTGATTGTGCCATGCATTTCATGCTGTAGATTCAAAAGTCATTCGTCCGGGAATCGGACTACACTGGTCACGTTGTATGTTTTGTGCTGCAGATTCAAAAGAACTGGCTTACATAGAGTCAGATGTTCGGGAACGCACCACACCGGTCGCTCTGTATATTTAAAAGAACCGGCTAATAAGAGTCAATTGTTTTGAAACCACACTACACTGGTCACTCTCTAGATTCAAAAGAACCATATTATGAGAGTGATTTGTTCAGAAATTGGACAACACTGGTCGCTCTGTAGATTCAAAAGAACCAGATCATGAGAGTCAACATCGGTCATGCTGTAGATAAAAAAAAAAGGCAGATGCTATTTACACCCCAGTGCAAATAGTGGCAGATATTATTTGCACCCCAACCCTGGTGCAAATAATGGTAGATACTAATTGCACCCTGGTGCAAATAGTGTCAGATACTATTTGCACCCATATTTAAATACTAACATACAGTATATGGGCATCACTGCAGTGTGTTTATTGTGTTTATTTAGAGTCCCACAGACACACTACATTAACCCCTACCCCTGAACCTATCCCAAAGTTTATCTTAGAAAAAATAACTAGTTCACAAACTAGTTTCACAATGGCATTTTGTTGTAAATTTACAGTAACCACAAAATTATCCATGGTTGCTATATTGCCAGCATATTACTATAGTAACACAATGGTTAATTGCATTAAAACTATGATTTCTGTCAAAAAACATGGTCACTACAACATTACAATAGTAATACAGTGATGCAATCAACACACAAGCAATGCCGAGCCACGGGAACGAGTGCGATCGACAGACCCCGCCTTCACATCAAACGACATTCTGCACTCCCCGACATTTACCGTGACCAAATCACTGCAATGAAATCAACATTAATATTAATTTTTATCTATTAATTTAAGTAGTATTAAAGGAAATATTAAGAGTGGAAACAGGAAATCAGATGAGAAAAAGAGTGGGACAAGCTGGAATCGAACCAGGGTCACTAGGACAATATTACACATTCACACAGTCTTTAGCCCCCACGCCATTGCAGCAACGCCTTTTGTCTAGTTTGTCGTATACTCCTGTCATTTCACCAGACTATTGGGGTGCAAATAGCTGCACTGTGTGGCAGATGCTATTTAACCCTCTGGGGTTGACGGACACGCCGGCGCGTCCTGCTGGATTTTTTCCTCATAACAGCGGAAACAACTTAAAATACTCCATCATTTTTGGGCATACAGATAAGTGTAAGACATCATTAGAGACTATAAAGGGTCTACTTTTATTTGTGTACACTCACAATAACAACAAAACCTTGTGCGTTTGTAAAATAAAGAAAATAAACAGGGTGCGGTGTCTCTGTCTCCGCGAGCATCTTTCACAAAATCTAACTGAATCTCCGTGAATATTTATCACACAATCATGAAACATGTGTCTAAAGAAAGCTTAAAATGTCTACTTTTAAATATAACAATTCAAATTTAAAACAAATATTCTCCTGCAATGTAATCTGTATGAAACAAAGTGATGTACAGTTTCTCCTGGCTCAGCTAATTATCCCTAATGTGATCACACCCACCAGCAGAGCGCGCTATTCATATGGTAATGTGCTGAGGCGATCAATGCAAATGGTAAACGCCTCCAACAATGCCTTAAAAAGCATCAAATTCATTCACTTTTCTGCGCATTTGGAAGACGGCATGCTATACAGGTGAGGAAGCTCCTGGATAGTGACGAAGTGTTCATATTTTCCTCAGAAGAAGAGCGGGAATCTGACGAGGAACGTTTGCATTTTGAAGAGCGACTTGATCCAGCCGAGGATACAATTTCGGATGAGTAAGTCATTTAGTTTTACTTACATATTAGTTGACATGCTATTTTATATAAACATGGACATATTTTACTAGTTGGTCTATTTCCAGACTTGCCAGCCAGTATTCAGAGTATTGAAATTTGAAATATGTCCTAATAGGCAAGTTTTAGTTACATTTAAATGTTGTTTCGGCTAAAGCAGGTATTTAAATTGTATGCTGTATGATATATAAATATGATATGTAATATGATATAAAAATAATATGAATGTTTAGATTATATTTTAACCAGTGTTTATGCTGCCTCATTAACATCAACGAAGCTTGTGCTTGCAAATATCTGTTCGGGTGTAAATGTGTAAAATATGCTGTAAATATGCCCATATTATAAAATCTGCATATTAGAATGATTTCTGAAGGATCATGTGACACTGAAGACTGCAGTAATGATGCTGAAAATTCAGCTTTGATCACAGGAATAAATTGCATTTTACAATTTATTCAAA
Source organism: Myxocyprinus asiaticus (assembly GCF_019703515.2). NCBI lineage: Eukaryota > Metazoa > Chordata > Actinopteri > Cypriniformes > Catostomidae > Myxocyprinus > Myxocyprinus asiaticus. The sequence goes on along the minus strand of NC_059380.1, from coordinate 36,781,331 downwards.
TAGAAAAGTTATTTTAAGTTGTAAAAATATTTCACAATATCACTGTTTTTGCTGTATTTTAGATCAAATAAATGTAGCCTTGGTGAGCAAAAGAGACTTCTTTTAAAAACATAAAAAACTCTTACAGATATAAAAATTTTAAACGGTAGTGTAGGTCTAAAGTTTTTAAGTAAAATCTTTATGTAAAGAAAATTTATTGTTGTACAAACAATACTTTCAATCATTAGGTCTCCTCATGTTCATTCTCTCTCAGGGGAGGGGTCTTTGTCTCCTCAGGTGTGAATCACATCAATATTCATGATCATCCCTGCCTCCTCGCATATGGCCTTTCTAACACTAAAAGTGTCTTACAAAAGTTAAATGACTATATTGTTTTGTATGAATGAGTGATCAGGATGGTTTTCACATCATTTTTGTAGCAAAAACTCTAGGCTACAAGATCCAGTTCTCCAAAGTCTTGTGAACAAATGTTTAGTATGTGTTATATGGCCTTATTTCAGTGACTTAACATTTTTGTTTTTTCAAAAACTATGCATAAACGTTATTTTCTCAAAAATACAAATATGTACATACATATTGTTCACATATTATTGTAGCCCAGTTTGTGCTGAATACAGTGTTATCAGGCTTTAGCCATTAATATGTTTTTAAGCAACTGAAAAAAGCACAAATGTCAAGGCATGTCAAAATTTCTCCAGGGCCCAAAACACCCTCAGACCCCAGAGGGTTAAACAGGGGTGAAAATAGTCACTCAGTTAAAAAAAAAAAACAGCTTAAAAGTTCAGTGTGACGAGGGGGGCGTGGCCGGGCCATGAGGGTGCACGACCGGCACTGAATCAGATGATCAGCGGGAGAGCGAGATAAGGAGGGGCAGAGATGCCAGTTCGAGAGAGAGATGCACGCGGCCATGCTGCATGTGTGTGTGTGTGTTTGTTTATGTTTGTTTTATGTTGAGTTTTACATTAAACTTTATGTTGACATTTCAGCCAGTTCCCACCTCAGCCTTGCCCGTCCTTTACCTGTTACAGTGGTGCCGAAACGCGGGAAGGAGGAAGGATGCACTGTCGCGGAGTCCTCACCGCTGCCTTCCGCCAGAGGAGCAGCTGCGGCCATCTGCCTGGGGACAGAAGGGTCGCTGCCAGCCGCCGAGAGCCGGAGGAACCACTGCCGTCTGCTGAGAAGTGGAGAAGTGGTTTCGTCCACCAGGGGTCAGAGGGCTTGCTGCCCTCCACTGGGGGAGGAGCGAGCTGTCGTTCGCCAGAGGGCGGAGAAGCGGTTGAGGACCAGCTGTCAGCACATCCCTCCTCCTCCCCGGGTTTCGGCACCACTGTAATAGTTAAAGGACGGGCAAGGAGGAGGCGGGAACCAGCTGAACAGTCAACATAAAATTTAATGTAAAACTCAACTTAACCCTCAGGGGTCGACGGACGCGCCGGCACGTCCTGCTGGATTTTTTCCTCATAACAGCAGAAACAACTTAAAATAAAAATTGTAAGTCATTTTTGGGCATACAGATAAGTGTAAGACATCATTAGAAACTATAAAGGGTCTACTTTTATTTGTGTACACCCACAATAACAACAAAACCTTTTGTAAAATAAAGAAAATAAACAGGGTGCGCTTTCAGCCGTCTCTGTCTCCGCGAGCATCTTTCTGAAACACCTCACAAAAATGAACTGAAACTCTGCGAATACTTATCAGACAAACATGAAACATAGGTCTAAAGAAAGCTTAAAATGTCTAGTTTTAAATAAAATAATTCAAATTTAAAACAAATATTCTTCTGCAATGTAATCTGTACACAAAACACAACACAAAACATAAAACAAACACACACACACGCAGCGCGGCCGCGTGTGTCTCTCTCTCTCCCAAACTGGCATCTTCAGCTCCCCTTTATCTCGCTCTCCCGCTGATCATCTGATCAGGGCCATGCCCTCCTCCTCATCACAGTCATTCATTGGGGAATCAGACTATATTGGTCATGCTATAGATTCACAAGGACCAGCTTCTAAGAGTCATTCGTTTGGGAATCAGACTACACTGTTCACGCTTTGTGTTTAGATTCAGTAGCGGGGCAGTGTGCAGACATTGCTGAGATGCCTGTGAAAGCATCCATCATTTGGACAACATTGTGTTTTATTTTAAAAGTCACATATGTATACCAAAATCTGATAAAACATGTTAAAAATGAGGATTCAAATACATTCCAAACAATAACCATCACAAAAATATAATTCTAATAACCGACATGAAGCATTTTATCTATATATTCCAGATTGCATTTGCAAAGGCAAATTACAGATTTCAAATTAAAATGTAGACACCAAATAGACATCTTGGCAATGTGCTATCACGGCCTGCATAAATTTCAGCCCAATGTCCCCTAGAGGGTCTATTTGTCTGAGAGTGTCAAACATCATATTGCAGCCCTTTCCTAATGCATTTTGACTTGGTGTATGATAAAAAAAAATTTAATGGCAGTTTGGCAGGCTCAACTGGCAGAGTAGAAGCAATTCTCCTGTGTGTCTGAAATGACAGCGAGCAATTGACTGGAGAGGTTGACCACATCTCTGCTGACATCTGCAGAGCTGCTGAGAGGAACTTATGTGGGACTAAAGGAAAATGTCATTTCACTGAAAGAAGACAGATTTCATGTCCATACCAACAGCATTTAATGGAAAGATTATTATTATGTTGTATTAATATGTACACTTTTTTTTTTTTTTTAAAGTCCTTTGGATATATATATATATATATATATATATATATATATATATATATATATATATATGTATTTTTTTTTTGTTTTTTTTTTTTTTATGTGAACAAATTATATCATTTTTAATACATCTAGTCTATGGAATGTTTCTCGTTTTATCACTTTAAATAGTTGTTAATCAGATTACAGTCACAAAAATATTTAGATTACTAAGGGATGACTTTGAATTGTACTGTCATTTGTTTCATTTAAAATTTAGTCAGTTCAGTTGAAAATAATTATGCAACGTGTATGCTGTTTCATTTTCCATATACCCCCTTCCATACCACTGATGCATACAGCCTGTTTTATTAATGAACAACCTGCTCCCTAATTAGTCACCAGGACGGCGGAGGATACAGACAGCTATGAGGAAAATGTGTCATGGCAATGTAATGGAAATACGTTACAGAGACCAGTTTACTTTAAAATCCAACAAAGGTTGCAACAGTGTTATGCAAGCTGTTTTCTCACCCTTATGTTGTTCCAAACTATGTCTTTCTTTTGAAGCCATACAATTGCTTTATATGAGGAACAGACCGAAATTCAAGTCATTGTTTACTTGCTGCATTCTCGTGAGAAGTAACAATGTCTGACTGGTCAAAGAACGAATCAGTGTTTTGAGTCAGATCTTTTTAATCACAAAACCAGTAGAATCTTTTTAAAGTATCAATTGATTGAAATCACAAAACTAGTATGAATTTTATTTATTTATTTATTTTTTGCTAATTGGACTGACTTTTTGATTCTTAGTTCAACTCTCTGATGCAGCCATTGACATTTGTTTAAGATGATTAGAGAAGTGGGCCTGGGTAGCTCAGCGAGTATTGACGCTGACTACCACCCCTGGAGTCGCGAGTTCAAATCCAGGGTGTGCTGAGTGACTCCAGCCAGATCTCCTAAGCAGTCCGGTTGCTAGGGAGGGTAGAGTCACATGGGGTAACCTCCTCGTGGTCACGATTAGTGGTTCTCGCTCTCAGTGGGGCACGTGGTAAGTTGTGCGTGGATCGCGGAGAATAGCATGAGTCCCCACATGCTGTGAGTCTCCACGGTGTCATGCACAAGGAGCCACGTGATAAGATGCGTGGATTAACTGTCTCAGAAGCAGAGGCAACTGAGACTTGTCCTCTGCCACCTGGATTGAGGTGAGTAACTGCGCCACCATGAGGACCTACTAAGTAGTGGGAATTGGGCATTCAAAATTGGGGAAAAAAGGGGATAAAATAAAAGGGGAAAAAAAAAGATGATTTGAGAAGAATAACTGCTTAAATTTAAATTCTGTTCCTCACACAAAGCTACTGTATAAATTCAGAAAACTCACATTTAATTGTAACTTTGTCGCAGATGATGCGACTCGAAGACGTGATGATTTAAAGAACCCAAGTGCAGTTTAATGAAATCCAAAAATGTAAAAATAGCAAAACAAAAACAAACATATGATGAACTAAAACAAATGAGCATGAACATGTATTACAACTAGACTAGATGAGACTTTGACTTTAACTATAACCAAAAACCATGAAGATGACATTACAAGATCAATACACAACAAAGAACCAAAACCAATCAAAAGACAAGACTAATAAACATGATAGTTGTGTTCAACTTCATACAGCACTGCTCAGACCGATCGGGGCTGGACATGAAGCATTGCATATTGAGACGGCACCTCCACCTCATCACTGTGATGTATGCCATTAAAGCAACGCAAGAGTGATTCGAGAACAGCCGAGTAGCTCAGTTGGTACAAACTCTGATGACGACAGCTTATAGAAAATTGGCCAGACTCATCGATGTCACTGGTGACGTATGTTTCATGGGTCCGCAATAGCATACTACTCTTACTATTTCTGCTGTTAGTCTATAGCAGAAATAAGAGTAGGATGGTAATATGCATTACCAAGGTGTTTATATTGACACCTCCAGTTCCGCTAAACTCACAAATCCATGTTCTTATAACAGTACATCATGTTTATATTATGTTATATTATGTTGATCATAGTAATATCATGTTTATTCATAAAAACACAGTAAAAATTATTAAAAATATGACCCCTTTAATGGTATTAAAATAATATATGATTTTATTTTGTTATATAAAAAATATTTTTTACAGAATGTATTCTGTTATATGAATTCTAATACATTTTAGTAACCCTCCCAATCCTTGCAATAATCACTAATAAGTAATAAGTTGTGAACTTGGTTATTAGGCTTTTATATCAGATGTGTGATACTCCACGGCAACGTTCATACAGTCAGTGTTTGGGATTGACAGCCATATTTATTAACAGATGAGTCTTGAAATGTTCTGTTCATAAAACCAACAGCTTACAGCAGCGGCTCGAATTCTGTCTGTGTGAATGAACAGCCGAAGTCACAACTGTATTCTCAGTCATGAAAATGTATTTAAAATAAAAATACAAAATACCTCAGTTTAAATGTATCAAAATAAAATTCCAAATACTGTGTGGAAAACAATTATCAAAATAAAATATAGTATTTCGTATCTTGAAAATACACAAAATACTTGTAAATTTGGCCATTCAATGAAGTATCACTAATAAGCTGAGATCTATCTGGACCTATTCTGAATTCAAAGAACATTTTGATTTATAAATGCTTAGAAACTTTAGTTTTAATTTCACCTACCTCTTCCCTTCCCCTGCCCAGTAAGAAATAAGAAATAAAAAAAAGTTAAAAAAATAAATAAAAAATTTTTTCAAACACCTTTTTTTTTTATTTTTTTATTTTTTTTTTTTTTTATTTTTTTATTTTTTTTTTTTTTGTATGTGTAGGTATGTGTTACCATGTTTTTGGACATAGCAACTCATAAAAAAAAACTAAAAAAAAAAACTATGGTAATCAATTAAAGACAATTATAAACAGGTACATGATTACAAACTTACATAATGCAAAATGACATATAGCAGCCATTTCTATACTTATTTTTGTCCAGGTTACACCGCAGCCTGTTATTACATGTGGCGAACCCTATTAAATAAATTGTGTGTAAAATAGTGGGAACTTTTCTTGCATTCTAGTAAGGAGTAATGCTTTACACACTTGACTAGCTAGCTAGTAAACACACAAGCAGCTGCTAACATCAACAACCGATTAGTTAACAAGACTGACTAGCTAGCGCTAATGTCCAGTGCTAGTGCTAATGTTATTTTCCCCTTGCTAGTGCTCTTTTATTCCTTCATGTTAACTGAAGGCAAATCTGAATGATGTTCCATTTTAGCTTGCTAGCTAGCGATCTAGCTAATGATAGCTAGACAAGCTTGCTAGCTAGCTGCAGACTAGTTTTGATTTCCTCACTGTTGACATGCATTGCGTTGGCGAGAAGTATCATAGCTACTGTAATATTTTAATGGAAATTAAATAACAGTTGCCAGCAATTATTATGTTTTTTTTTTTGTTTGTTTTTTTTTGCAAAAAGTAGAATCAACCATCACATCATCACCTTATCTTACTCCATATTTGCTTGCATGAACACAGAAAATACACTCACCCAGTGCTAGATGGAGCCGTTCTCTCAGACATTTGCATCTCGCGTGCAAATAAGTTGGGGTTGGGGGGCATGCCTGAACTAGTTGATACAGGAAATCAGCAGCTTAATAAAGAGGTTGACTGGCACAAAGTATTTTATGTATTTTGAAAATACACAAATACCAAACTTAAATGTATTTAGATACAAATTACATTAGATTTTTAAAAAGTACAAAATATTATTTTGTATCTCAAATACGTATTTCAAATACATGTATCTGAAATACTGCCCATCCCTGCGTATTCTTACAGCTGTAATCATAGTGATGGTGACTAAAGATGGCGACGTCCATAACACCGGCATGTCTTATCACAATTGACGCCGCAATATTGAATAAACAAGTCCAATCGAGGCACGAGTTCATCCATCAGATCATAATTAACTGACAACGGCTCTGAATGCTTTTCTACCACGTGCAGAGCACAGCTTTTGTCGTGCGGCTCATGCCCGTGAGCAGCCGGTGGAAAACAGCGGCTGAATCTTCAGATGACAAGCAGCTAATATCTCCATCTCCGTGAGTTAATGAAGCCCCACAGGAAACACACAAGACACATGCATGTACAGTGAGGTGTGGCTCTCTCACATTAAATGATGTAACAGACAACTAGTTGTCCAGTACGGTTCTGTTCACACATCACAGGTTTGCCGAGAATGCGATTGTGAGACGTGAAAATTTGCAGGTGTCTGTTTGGTTATAGAATGCAGTTGTTACTCTCGAAAATAACCGAACTGTGTGTGAACGTAACCATATTAAGCACTCAAAACAGGACTGACAACCGTATTCTGCCACTGTGTGAATGTGGCCCACAAGGCCTGGGAATAGTTTAAGACATGGGAAGCTCCTTCTTCTTATCTCAGAGTGTTGGGAGTGCATTTTCACAGCTGGGCATTACTGCTCAGTCATTTCCGTCTGCCTGGTTTCAGCCCAGGATATTAGTCACAGCATCAACATACTGAAGGGGAAAAAGGAGATCAGTGCTGGGTGTGCTGGCAGAGTGACACCTGCCTGATGGGACAAGGCTTTCCAGGGAGGAAACAGGAGGTCACCCTTCAGAGTGGTACAGTGAGCAGGACAAATGACTGGAAAACAGTTATGTAATAATCAAGAGCACTATGATCCACTAGACTAGTTGGTTATTTAATGCAAATGTTAAAATGTATCACTGTGTGCTCTAGTAAAAGTGAGATCAGATCAGATTTATATGTGTCTCGAATCTGTCTCAGAGGGCATTTACACCTGGTCTTTTCATGATTGAAAAGTTATCTGAATAGCAAAAACGCATGAAGTGAGCAAGTGTAAAAACCACCTATATTTTCTATTTTAGAATGACTGGAATGCTGTATTTACCAATCATTATCCAGGGCCGGAACAGTTTGTTTATTACTCAGATGCTGACCTTTTATTTATATCTATTACTAATAGAATGAAAACTGACAACTCTGGAATTTGGTTTGAACTCTTTGACTCACATACATCACTTTCTCCTTTTCATCTTTCACTTCTTCAGCTGTTTTTCACCCCTCACTCAATACCGTGTATGTCTTTCACACATGTGTATCGTATGAGACTGGAAGCATGTTGTTCTCGGTAGATGGATGGCCTTGAGAGACACAGAGAAAGTGAACGTTTGGACAAGAGCCATTCAATACAATCAACATCTGAGATAAGTGTCCAGCGGCTACTGAAATCCCCCAAACTGTATCAATAGTTTTGAGCATGCCAGGACAAGAACTCTAATAGCTCTGTATTTTTCCCCCTTGTTTGGAACAAACAAAACATCCCTCATCTTGACACTGTTTCAATCAAACATGCAAATGAAGGACAAATCCGTCAATACAGGCATTTCATGCGAGAATGTAGACCTCTGGATTCTGATGTTTGGAATAACAGTTGCAAAGACACCTTTTTCCTTACTGAAACCCAACATAGTGTACACATTCCTTTAACCACAGTGCATTTCCAATATAGTGATCAATGGGACATGGTTGCTAAGGGCTACCGGTCCACCAAGTCTAAGCAATGTGCAAGTTCCCATAAAGAAGGGATTTTGGGCTCATTCCTCATGGTAACCATTCTCAGTGACCTTTGAGACAATGGCAGACAGGGCAGTAAACAGGCAGCCAAAGCTTTAGACTGAAGAAGAGTTATGACTAGGAAGGGCTTGTTTCCCATAATAAACCAGCTCCACAGTCTAGAGGGACCATGGTGTGAATTGGCCCCCCTCCGCTGGTCTGACATTCTAGAACTTACCTAAGCAGAGGGCTTGGAGTATGGCAGCTCTGTAAAAAGTATAACATTAATAGAGGATTATTCTGGCTCAGAGTTGTTTTGAGTATTGCCTTTGGTTGTGTATGGCAATCAATGGTTTTAATTGGCCTTAACCAATTAAATAAAATATTAATTAATATGACATAATATAAATTAATATAATAAAACCAATTATTTAATAAATAAATTATAATTAATATTGTTTGAATTGTTTGAAAATTTGTATTATACTTATTTCACTATATTTAATACATTTTTATTTTCTTGCCCATAGTGCAAGAACACCTAATTTTCCAGAACACTCCATTTTACTCAATATATTATACACAAATAGATACATATTTTCATCTTTATATAGATTAATATTTATTTTTATGAAGTTATCTGAAAACAATGTGGTGGACCACTTCTGGTGCTGTATGGCAAAAATAAAAGAAAAAATAAAAGTCTAATAAGTAAGAACAAAATGTAATTCTACTTATATCAGGGAATAAATAGGATACATAAATAAATGCGTTAAACTTCTTTGAATTGCAATTCAGTAAATTCCAATTCCTGTCATTCCAATTCAACTTCCTGTGGGACTTGGCCAATTATATTCAAATTTCAGTTCATGAATCGAAAGATAGCCAATTCTGCAATTCAGACATTTGTCCAACCATGTATCATACATTTTACAATGCTCTTTCTCGCTACCGGCCGCCAGAATGCGGAGGTGCGTTTCATCTGCCAGGGGTCGGAGGACTCGCTGCTGTCCACCCGGGGAGGAGTGGCTGTCGTCCGCCAGAGGGTGGAAGAGTGGTCAAGGAGCAGGCTGGGAACCGGCGAGCAATTTTTTTTCTCTCTCTCCTCTCTCTCACTGTTGCTCTGCCTTGCTTTTTCCCTCTCCCCTTTTCCCTCCCCTTGTCTCCCTCCCAGTTCATGAGGAAGGTGGAGAAAACCTGCCAGCAGGCGGGGCCAGAAGGGCAGTGCCCCCTCCGGAAAGGATGGGGGGGTTGTACGCCATGCCGGGGGTTCCCCAGCCTGAGGCAAAGGAGGGGGTGTGTGATGAGGAGGAGGGTGGGGCCGGGCCGTGACTACGCACGCCCGGCCCCCAATCGGGCTAATCAGCCGAGGAGAGGGATAATGGCATCTGGATGTGGCAGTTCGGGAGAAAGAGAGCCACATGCAGCTGCCGTGTGTGTGTTTATGTTTTTGTCTTTATGTTTTACGTTTTCATTAAAATATTATTTTGATGGTTCGTCTGGTTCCCGCCTCCTCTTTTTCCATTTTAATCCCCATTACAGACATTAAAATTGAACACAAATTAGTCAGTTGTAGGACTGTGTAGGACTATAAAACGAATGTGGATGGCATTGCTTAGATAATTTGTTCTTGGAAGAGTTTGAATGAAGAACTGGATAGTTTGGAAGAATAATGTGACATCAAGAACTTTTTTTAATCTCCAAAGAAACATATTGCCAATTCAAGAACCCTATATAGTGAAAATGGGAATGATTTGATGAGGGTAATTGAGACTGAAGTGCTGCAAAGAACCACTTAATAAACAGTATAAGTAAGAGTGTAGGTTTCAATTTGTGTTTTCCTGTGCACAAACATCTATCCATTTAGAATCTAGGATAAAATCGTTAGTGGTACTCAATCCAACTGCCAGGTTTGACAAAATGTAATAGTGTAAGAGTATTTTGTTGAGTGTGTATTTGTCTCATAATTCCGTTCATGGTGAAAAAGCAAAACATGAGATGAGATGTGTCAGAGTGTATTTAAAGAGCTTAAGACATGTTGCTCTAACAAAAACTTCCAAGAACTGACTACACTGCAACACTGAAAAAATTGATTCCAGCTGTCAAGTCGCAAACTTGGCTGGAACATCACAAAAGCAACAGCTGAGGATGAAACACCAGCGGCGCATGGCTTCAATTAGAATCAATTTAAAATCAAGCTTGTTACAAAAAGTAACAATACAAATCATTCCAAGCACATTTTCAAACGCTTCTCTTGTGAACAGAGTCACCAGAGAACAAAACATCCATTTAGTTTAGAACCTTTTGTTGTCGATGTGGCTCCTGATGGATCTTAGCACACCTGTTAGCCCAAAGAGTTTTGTGGTTTTATTGTGCATAAAAATAAATGTGTTTAAGACAAACACATTTTATGCACTCTAAATGCATGTGGTTTGCAGGATAAATGTGCTTTTATTGGTGTTTACGAAGAACCAAGCCATGCAAAACGCTCTGCGTTCTTGCATATGATGTGCTTTCATTGAAACTGTCAGGGTGGCAAATATGCATGTGATAAATAGTACTGCAAAATGCTTACAGGTGACATGTGTAATATCTGCACCACTAAATAGTTCCGCCTCAATCTGACACCATTGGTCGAGCCAGTGTTGCTAAGTCAGGATGCTCAGGATGTTTTGAAAGCATGATCAATGTTTTTGGGGGAATCAATCTACAAATGCCTTACTTATAGCTAACTCTGCATTTTAAGCAGTGATAAGAAAAAGTAATTTAACTTAAAAAAAAATATTCACATCACCTTTAACATATGGGGCAACGAACCAAAAAAAGAGAAACAATACTCTTCAAATATGTCATTTCCAGGAGCAAAGTTCTAATGGATATTTACTAGGGCTGTCAATCGATTAAAAATGTTAATCAAATTAATAACCTGTACATGACATGCTGATTAATTAATCGAAATTAATCGTAATTAATTGCAAAGTATACATCAATATTTACTGAGAAAGGCCCCCAAATAAAGATTTCAATCAGGGCTGTTTCTAGGCACAGGGGAACTAGACCTGTGTTCACATCCCACATTGAAACCAGGAAGTAATGGCGTTCGTATGATCAATCATGAGCGTGATTCAGAGGTTGCATTTTTTCCTCTTACATTATATTTTTACTTCAACGATGATTAGGTTTAGGGGTTTGGTTGTGGGGTACAGTTCATAAAATATGCATTTCCTCTGCACAGTATTACATCCTATACAGCTGAAAACAGCTCACTTTAAAACTCACTTTTGGTGCCCCTCTGTGGACATTTCACCCAGAAAATGGTGCTCACACGTGCTCATAGCACTTACCACTTTGGCCACTAAGAGCAGTGTTTCAAATTTCGGTAAACAGACTGATTCTAGCTAAAGAAAATGTAACCCACTGTTTTCGATTTCACTGTGAGATCAGTCTGCTGTCGCTGCAATGCTTGTAAGGTTTGTTGAGGTGCACTGACTGTCCCCTGCTGATGCGGCTCATAAAAACACAAAGTTACATGTACTTCAAGCTTGAATTGCTCAAATGGTAGAAAAATACTTTTATTACAGGCTTTAGGTACAAGAGCAGGGTTACCGTTAGCCGGTAAATAAAAAATTTTGACCGTTAAACCGTCCCAATGTCTGACAAATAAAAAATTGTCATACACAATGTCTGTTGAAAATATTAACACGAAGCGTTAGCAACCCCTTTAGTTGATGCCACAATATACAGTGCTTCGCTGCCATGGAGGCTTTAACTTTTCAGACAGTTTGCAAGTCCTAACCTGCGACTACAGAGGGTTGTATCCCGCACACTGGCAAAAGAAGCTTGCATTATTCCCGTCTTGCATGCTCGCAGTGAGAAACTTCTCACTTCAGAATCACATTAAAACAGCCTTGCGTTGCTGTCTTCTGGAGGAGAAGGACACCAGGTTTATGTGCATCTCAAGATGTAGAGAAGCGATGCATGCATTTGAATTTACGTCAGCAGGAAAACGCTTACGTAAAACCAGAGATAAATAGTCATGAAAATAAAGTGAAAGAAATTAGCCAAGGTGAGAAATTATATGACATAACCTAACGATTTTTGCTATTTTAATATTTCTTTGTGAATATAAAGTTATATGGCAAATTGCAGTTTAGCTTTTTTTGCTTTGCCCTCTGTCTTTGTTTTGAATGGTTTTTGAATTAGACACTAATTCCACGTCTGTCATTTTTTTAATGGATAAGCAGCAATAATAAACAAGCGTTTTTTGTTCATTTGACTTGATTGTGTCTTTATTACATTGTATATTATGCATAGTTCATCATGTTACAGCGCAAAATAAACACTGAAATGATATGACTGGATTTTTTCCAATTTCTCCGGTAAACTGTCAGGAGGCATGCTAAATTGCATAAATTTTATAAAAAGTTTTATAAAAAATTGCATAAAAGTTTACTTTTTTTTTCATTATTTGACCTAAATTAACGCATTAATTCAACAGCCCTAATATTTACATATTTGTGTAAAACAATTACAGTAGGAACTACTGTTTACAGGAATAGTTCACACAAAAATGAAAATTTTGTCATCATTTAATTACCCTAACTGACATTCTAAACCTGTATGACTTTCTTCTGTGTAACACAAAAAGAGATGTTTTGCAGAACGTCCCTTCCAGTCTTTTCTATGCAGTAAAGGGTAATCGGAACGGGAGCTGTTAAGCTCCAAAAAAATTAAAACACAAAAAAAAAAAAAAAAAAAAAAAGGAACCATGAAAGTGTCATTTAAGTGGTGAATATAGTGACTTGTACAGTATATTCTATTTACACTATATACTTTACATCTTCTGAAGCCATATGGTAGCTTTGTAAAGAACAGGAAATCTTGAAAATCGTCCACGACAGCTTTCAAATAATTTCACGATCACTTATTGAGATCAAACTGTACTAAAATACTATAATAACAGAGAAAAGTTTTTCTCTGATGTGTAATAGAATGAGGAATATTCCCAAAATATACTCTATGCAAGTATGTAGAATGCAGACTCTTCTAGCTAAGCAAGCTCAATTTCCTGCATTGTTGGGTTCTGAAATTTACCATGAGCTGCTTTATTCAACTTGAAGCCATTGCCAAACCAATCAATTCTCTCTGTTAGTGATCTGGTGAAGGTAATACATGCTTTCATCTCATCTGATTTGGATTACTGTATTGGTCTCTACTTGGGGACTAGTCAGGCATTTATGCTGCAGTTAGTCTAGAATACGGTGGCCCGGTTGCTCACGAATGCCAAGAAGAGGGTCCATATTTAACCCATATTGGCCTCTCTTCATTAGTTCAATACAGGAATTAATACAAGGTCCTGCTATATGTTTTTAAAGCGGTTCAAGGAATGGATACTGGCTATGTCACTGATCTTATCTGATCACTTAGATCAGCCAACCAATTGCTTCTTACTATCCCTAAAGTGCTTTATAAATAAATGAGACTTGAGACTTGATAACACAATGTAATTAAGCGTTGCATTCTCAACGATGCCATAAGGGGTGCTATAGCAGACATTACTGTGAACTGTCTGCTTCTATGGTAAGTTATCTCTTTTAAGCCATCTGCTGTCATGGCGGAGCAACAGTTTAAAGAGAATATTGCTAAGTAATAGATTTCAGTATATTTATAGCAACTTACCAGAATAATAAGACATCCAGTTTATTGGCACAGATATTTGAAGGTAACTCTATTGCCCCCATGAATACTGATGTTTGTTACAATCACAGTAATGCAAGAATGCACGTTAAGTATGTTCAACCGGACCGTGTATTGGCAATGCATTGGCCAAGTGTTCGAATCTGTGTACGCGTACTTGCATGAAGTATGTTTCTGGCCTTAATGTGTTGCATTTTCAATGTTGCCACAAGGGGTGCTACAGCAGACACTGGCATAAACTCTTCTTCTATGGCCAGTTCATCGGTAAAATAAAATATATTTACTTAATGACATTAAGATTTCATATATTTAATATGTAAAGTAATAAAGAAAATATTCATACATTTTGAAGAAAGTTTGAGATACCTCACTAAATTTTGTTAGATTTCAGAAGCAGTTGACATGTTTATAACTAGCTACCTATATGTCTCTCTCGCCTCTTTCATAAGAACGTATGCTCGAGCATACGTTCAGCCTTGTCTGCGTTTACTTATATTTCTATCCATTCTTAGCTGTAGTATTATGGAATTATGCCAGATATGCAGGTAAAAAAAACAAAAAAAAACAGAACAGATGTCTCTCAGCTCAAACGTACATCTTGAAAGAACTCTCTCGCTCAGTCAAACACTCACTAACAATGATGGATGAGGAGAATGAAAGCCGAGGATCTCATTTCCTCTCCAAGAAAATCCATTTCTATCAATCAACGAGAAGCTGCATCACTGTAATTACAGCATTTGGATTCGCACAGCTTCCAGGTCACACTCAGGGAGAAGGAGGTCACACCTGAGAATGTGTGTGTCGTGATTTGCTGTTGTCTTTCTTTCTGTTCATCTCTTCTCTGTCAATCCCTCCCTTCTGGGCTGGAATCTTATGCCATGTGAGTTTAGCTCGGAATTTGAGTACTATGCCAATGTCTCATCCTGTTGTTAAGGGTTTGAGGGTGGCCGTGTCTCTCACTGGCATTGTACATCAGTTCAATTATTGTGTTGCTGAACACGAAGTAACGTCCTGAGAATATAGCAAGTAAAATTAGATTTAGTTTTTTAGCAAATTGAATCAATTTAACTTTCAATTTAAGTCACTAATTTAAGTACAAAGGATGTTCAGTGCTCAAAGCAAGTTAAGCTCTATGGACAGTCTCAGTGGCACGCTGTCGGTTACCACAGAAAACAATTTAAATTTACAAAATTCATGTTTACAGTAATGCATTTAAAAATGGAAGTTTATGGGGCAATCATTCTGCAGGGATTAAAAGCAGAAATGCACAGATCACATTTTTTAAGGGTTTCAGTGAATTCTTCCATAGAGAAATGTGTGCTAGCAGTGGTGCTACTTTTCTAAGCTGTTTGTTTTACTGACGTATTTTTGGGTGGATTTTGCTCCATTGCGATAGTTACATCACTTTCTTGTATCCTTGAAATTGACCTGGTGTACCGGCTTTATATAGTCATGCTCATATTAGCATATAATGTTTATACTTGTGGCTATACTTTATTGTGTTTTTTAACATTTATTCTGGTGCAGTTCCTTGACCTAAATACCCATCCTTCCATTGTAAATAGATTACATGATTTTGCTTCAAAATGACTTTGTACGGTAGAGATTAACTTGGATCAAACCCAGAGAATTCCTTTAAGTATTATTCTTTTCTTAAGATTAACAATAAATTAGGGCTGGGAAATGTAACGTGTTAATTTCTGCGTTAATATTTGACATTTAACTTGTTAAAAAAATTAACGCTATTAATGCAGTATCGCTATTTTTTGTACTTCCTGAAACTTAACGCAATAGGAGAAAGTTGTCCTGAGTTGTTCCTGGCAGGCTAATCAGATTTACAAACTCAGATTAAGGTGGGGCCGGCATTCAATATGTTTTATATTTGTTTGTATAGTGTCTAACAATGAATTGGCAACGTACACTTAAGTTTCTCTTGCCAATGAAGTTTGATATTAATTTAATCTGCCCATTTGATCCTATTATTAAGAAAAGTCCACTGGAAAATGGCATAAGATTTTGCCCAAATTTTAATTACCACAAGTCCACTGATTTTATAGCATGTATACATATACTTGTGTAAAAGATTAATACCTATAAATATGTGTATAATTAACTCTATTCACACACAAAAATTTACATATTTAAATAATAAAAATAAATGATGACTAACCTATTTCTTGTAAGTTCTTTGAAACAAAGTATAAAGTAAATATATTTATGATGATTTTTTCTTTATTTTTTTTATCATGTTCATGTATCTTACAGTCATATTGGCTGTGATGACAGCAGTTATTCTTATCATCATGCTGGGGGGCGGGGGGGGGGGGGGATTCAGAGATGATGTCATTTGTCTGCGAGACCAGTGTGGCCCTGGGAAACGTTCGACTGCTACTTTTTGGTGACATGAAAGACTGATCCATTTCCTGTTTCCTGGCAGGGAGACTTGGCAGTGTCCGCAGCGTAAAACCGGCATTTAGTGTCAAGAGCAGTCTGAACAAAAACTTTGTTAGCACCAAGTCAGGGACTAATTAACCAGTATTAATTTGGCTTGGCAAGAATGCATCATTATAACACCCAACAAAGGGAGGGGGATAGTGTAGTGTGAAACTCACAAATGCAACACTTTCTCCAACACACACACACACACACACACACACACACACACATTCATCCCCAATCCCAGGCAGTAATATGGAGAACACTTGCTTTTTCTGGGAAAGAGGAGTCATCGAAGAGTTTTATCAGGCTTCTGCGCAGCTTCAGGCCCCGACATGTCAGGAAATTTAGGACTTGGCAAGTTGGAGCTTGCTGAGTGACTTATTGCAGGATTCAGAAGTGATAAATTATCACTAATGGTTTCAGAAGTTGAAAAAGTGAAGAGGGCATGACGAGAGAAAAGGAAGAAATCGAATTGTTTGTCTCAGCAGTTTTGTGTTCACGGATTGGAATGGGAGCAATGTTTGCAACGTCAGATCATAATAGTCTGATTTTGTTAAAGGAATAGTTCACCCAAAACTAAAAACTCTGTCATCATTTACTCCTCCTCGTGTCATTCTAAATCTGTATGACCTTCCAGACTGATCTAACTGTGAATTCAGCGACAGTAGGTCGAAAGTTCTTTTGCTGAAATCGATCTATGCTTACCGAAATTCAAATCACTGCCCCCAGAGGCCGAAGCTGGAAGTGTTGTTGAACATATGGGCATATGTGAGCTCCGGTTTCCAGATAAAATATCCACAGAGGGGTGCCAAAAGCAAAGTTTAAAGCTGAAATGAAAGTCAGAGTGGACTGTTGAGGTGCAGGCCGAATTTTATGTTTCTCAAATCTGATTTGCACTGCACTGATTTAAAGTCATTGGTCAGCTCAAAGGGGGGCATTTATTAGTGGTGCTTTTTAAAGCAAGTATCTCTAAAACTATTATACTTTGGGTAAGGGAACAAACCACTAATGCTAAATATTAAACTTTGGCATGTAACTTGTCCTGCTACATTGTGCTACGGCCAATAATGATACCTTAAATCATGCCGCTTGTAACTTTGTGATTTTTTTTTCTGGCAGATGAAAAAAAAAAAAAAAAACGGGCAAAAAATTTCAACTGAGTCTCATGACAACTCTTAATAATTCACATAATATGGCAAAATCGTACGAAAAGATACAGCATTTATATTTCCAATAGAGACCAACTACTCAACAAACGTACATTTTTGTATGAGCCAACGATTTTGCTATCTTGTACTATTATTACAACTTGTCAGTGGCGTTGTAAGGGGGGAGTGGGGGGTGCTTTGGGGGCTTAAGATTTACACAAGTTTCACTTCACAAATAATATACAGTTGAAGTCAGAAGTTTACATACACTTAGGTTGAAGTCATTAAAACTCATTTTTTAACCACTCCACAGATATAATATTAGCAAACTATAGTTTTGGCAAGTCGTTTAGGACATTTCCTTTGTGCATGTCACAAGTAATTTTTCAACAGTTGTTTAAAGACAGATTGTTTCACTTTTAATTGACTATATCACAATTCCAGTGGGTCAGAAGTTTACATACACTATGTTAACTGTGCCTTTAAGCAGCTTGGAAAATTCCAGAAAATGATGTCAAGCCTTTAGACAGTTAGCCAGTTAGCTTCTGATAGGAGGTGTAATGAATTGGAGGTGTACCTCTGGATGTATTTTAAGGCCTACCTTCAAACTCAGTGCTTCTTTGCTTGACATCATGGGAAAATCAGCCAAGACCTCAGAAATGTTTTTTTGGACCTCCACAAGTCTGGTTCATCCTTGGGAACAATTTCCAAATGCCTGAAGGTACCACGTTCATCTGTACAAACATTAGTACGCAAGTATAAACACCATGAGACCATGCAGCCATAATACTGCTCAGGAAGGAGACGCATTCTGTCTCCTAGAGATGAACGTAGTTTGGTGTGAAAAGTGCAAATCAATTTCAGAACAACAGCAAAGGACCTTGTGAAGATGCTGGAGGAAACAGGAAGACAAGTATCTATATCCACAGTAAAACGAGTCCTATATCAACATAACCTGAAAGGCTGCTCAGCAAGGAAGAAGCCACTGCTCCAAAACTGCCATAAAGAAAGCCAGACTATAGTTTGCAAGTGCACATAGAGACAAAGATCTTACTTTTTGGAGACATTTCCTCTAGTCTGATGAAACAAAATGGAACTTTTTGGCCAAAATGACCATTGTTATGTTTGGAGGGAAAAGGGTGAGGCTTGCAAGCCAAAGAACACCATCCCAACCGTGAAGCATGGGGGTGGCAGCATCATGTTGTGGGGGTGCTTTGCTGCAGGAGGGACTGGTGCACTTCACAAAATAGATGGCATCATGGGGAAGGACAATTATGTGGGTATATTGAAGCAATATCTCAAGACATCAGCCATGAACTTAAAGCTTGGTCGCAAATGGGTCTTCCAAATGGACAATGGCCCCAAGCATACCTCCAAAGTTGTGGCAAAATGGCTTAAGGACAACAAAGTCAAGGTATTGGAGTGGCCAACACAAAGCCCTGACATCAATCTGATGGGCAGAACTGAAAAAGCATGTGCGAGCAAGGAGGCCTATAAACCTGACTCAGTTACACCAGTTCTGTCTGGAGGAATGGGCCAAAATTCCAGCAACTTATTGTGAGAAGCTTGTGGAAGGCTACCCAAAACTTTTGATCCAAGTTAAACAATTTAAAGGCAATGCTACCAAATACTAACAAATTGTATGTAAACTTCTGACCCACTGGGAATATGATGAAATAAATAAAAGCTGAAATAAATCATTCTCTCTACTATTATTCTGACATTTCACATTCTTAAAATAAAGTAGTGATCCTAACTGACCGAAGACAGGGAATGTTTTCTACGATTAAATGTCAGGAATTGTGAAAAAATGAGTTTAAATGTATTTGGCTAAGGTGTATGTAAACTTCAACTGTATGTTTTATGACTTTGTTCACCCAATAGTCCCTCTGTCCGTGATGAAAAGCAGTGGGTGCTGGCCGTGGTTAAAGACAGAAGGTAATAACTAATACAAACAACAATTGTATTGGGAGTCATAATTGTGTTTTTGTTTGTTTAAAATGCGATAAATGGAGAATGTTGAAGGTATTGGTGTTGTATACACTCAAAACACCTTTTAATGTCATTAGTATAATTCATGACACATTTTAAAAACATTTCAAAATAAATGAGGAGGTATGTTTTCTGGGAGCTAAGTCCCTTATCTCTTCCACCTCTAGCAACACCAGCCATATCTAGAGTCCTGAACATCACTTTTGACTTTTTGGCTAGATTTTTGACTTTTTAGCCAGTGAGTAACCACTCAGAACACCTTAGCAATGCACTGGTACCCATTTATTACACTTTACCAACCATATAGCAATGCCATGACAACCAAAAATCAACACCCTAGCATCGTGGAGGCGTGTTTTGCTCAGGCAAGCACCACTCACAATTTCATCAGAAAATGTCAAAGAAATTATTCATTATTTAATATACCTGAAAAAACATGGATTACACAGATGGAAATAACTGTTAAGGGTAGGGTGAGGTAAAAATAATTTCTTAAAGTAGCAACTGCACTTGTTCACTTTTTACAATGTGCTTGGAAATGTTTTGTGTTTCTAAAGACAGTGAGGTGTCGTTGAAGGCCCTCTTTTGGCAGATGTAAGAAAAGTGAGTGTGGACTTCCCACGAAGCCTAAGTTTGGGCATTTTGCCACCGGCGAAGATTATCTTTCTCCTTTCACAATGGTGAGGGCAATTCCTCCTCTCTAAGGGATGTTAATTTAAAATGTCCTTTGCCAAGAGAATGCCCCATGCAAAATTACAGCAATAAAACTGATGTTTGTTTGGGCATTGAACTTCTATATCTTTTGAAAGCGGTGCAGTTACAAACACACATACACAATGTGTCTTTTAGTAGTAACATCGGCAAAGTGTGAGGTGATATGTTGTGTAAATGATGGTGTGGACTGCTGCCATGAGGGGGGTCTTCTCCGGGAACAATGCCAACAATTAAAATCAGATGTTACACAAGCACTTCGGTCTTGGGAAATCACACAGTATAAGCCAAAAGCGTTTGGGAAACACACACGGTAGTGCACATAGAGGATAAGGACTATTATGTTTCGTGTTTACGTACGTCATTTTTAACGTATCCATTAAACGCAGACTGAATGCCCACAACAGTAACTGATGTTGCTCTGTTGATACAGTGTCGGGGGGTGGGGATTCTGGAGTAATTTATTCTAGATGGCTGCCCCTCCGTCAGCAACACTAGAATATTGGCCGATTTTCTCCACTCCCTATGTTCAAGACCTGTGAAAGTCACAAGGGTTTACAACAGCGCTACTCAAAACGTGGTCCTCAAGCCATCTTTTATGGCATGCATTATGATTTTATCATCAAAAATACATTTATCAATAGCCTACATGTGCATGAATAATGAGGTGTCCATTTTCAGGAGTATTTATTGTAGTTCTCTGTATTGATGAATCACAGCACTGTTAGAGAGGGAAATTAACTGCAAAAGGATGTAACAAATGAAATAAACAACAAAGAATATCTACACATAGCTTATGTTACATGAGAGTGGCGGTCAGTCTGCGTGTATCAGTGATCATAGAAATGGTATGTTTTGGTATGCTTGTCGTGATAACGGTCATAACAGAAAAAAATTATCCTACAATAATGGCACTAAAACAGCTTCAAGCTAATGCTTATTAGTGATCTGCGTCACTTCACCACAAAACAGTAAGAAGGGTGAACGAATCTTTGACTTCTTACTGGAGCAGTTTTTGGAGTTAACATTTGGATATATCTCTTTTCTTTTTAAATACATCTCTGGTGTATGTAATGGGAACAGTAATGGAGTTTGTTAGTCTTTGAAAGTGACAACAGAACTGATCTGTTTTCTATATTGCAATGAATGTGGTAGAAAGTGACTCTTGGAATAATTTAAAATGTAACGGTTATACCCCTAATTTTTAGGTTATATATAATGTATAATGACTATAAAATTCATATTTCTGGCTAATGTTTACTATATAAAATTTATGAAACATCAGGTAAATTACCATAGAGATATAGTATTTTTTGTAACATTCCTAACTGTTATAGCGCCACCTATTGTCCGATCTCCACCAAAATAAGCATGCTTCTTCAGAATCACGTTGCATATGCGTTTTCAATTTGATGAAAATCTGAGGTTTCATTTAGGAGTTATAAACTTTTGGGTAAACTAGGCCACGGCAGTATTTTCAAATTACCCTGTTATAGTAATGCCAAATCCTTTTTTGTAATGCCAAACATTTTTAAAATTATCGATGTAGGCCATCCACAGATTGTTCCTCTACAGGTTTTGTTGATATCAAGTGAAAAACCTAGAACTAGTTTGCAAAAGTAGGTTTTTTAAATAATCTCAAATATCTCAATTTAATTGAAAACAAGGGTTCTCGAGGCAAAGTTGTTCAGAATGAGGAGATCTGCTATATGATATGAATACCGTGTGTCTGTGTGAAACATCACAGTATATACAACCATTTACATGGATGTAAAATGCGATAGTGCCTCCACGTAGCAATATTTTTTTTTTTTTTTTTTTTTTTTTTTGCATAGACCTTTTGGGCCAAGGGTCAAATAGGCCCACTTTGTTTCATTCCAATCGGCCTTTGTTAACCTTACCTAAAAGCTGACGAAAGTTGATTGGTCAATAGCAGCCATGTTTTTCAAGATATGCGTCCGTCCTCATAGACCTTGATGGCACCTTTGACAAAGACACTGAATGCAGAACTTCAAGCTGATCGGACCAATGATCCCAAAGGTCCCAAAGGTAGAGCTATTTTTTTATGTTTGTCATTGTTATTGCGCCACCAAGTGTCCGAGGTGCACAATTTTTTTTTTCATGTGACACACGGCCCAGGAGTTATGCTGCATTCCATTCACGTCAGATGTGTGATATTCCTACTTGATATCTCCGATCTCCGACCATAAAGGCATTCCATTGCCAGATGCTCGGAAGATGACGTGTAAGGAAACAAAACTGCAATGCTCTTGTTAGCTTACCAGGTGTTTGACTGTAACCAGAGACGTCTCCTAGCAACCCAACTGATAAAAAATGTTGCAATGCTAGCATTTGTGCTACAGGTGTATGATTATGAAAAGAGACTATAATATATCATGTTTTATACATCTGTTTCTGCAGGCATTTGTTAAACAAGCTTTAATATCATGTAATATAGGAACTTTGACTCATTTATCGATACTTAATAAAAGTGACTGTTTATCACTTACTTTGTATATCTTCCTGAGTGTCGACATGTTTGTGTGACGTCACGCACCTGCATCTCGGCGAAATCGAAGTTGAAAATTTCCGCAAGAGTTTCCCAGTTGGAATTCCATTGCACTTTTGGAAAATCCGACTTTACGAGTTGAAAGGAACGTAGCATTACAGCCCAAAAAGCATTTGCCTTTGTTATAGTGCCCCCAAATGGCTGATCAGGGTGAGTCCATGCGCCCGAGGAGCAAGCAATAGTACTGCCATCCCACCAAGTTTCATGTTTTTTGGCTTTACAGTTTGATCTCCACAGTCATTTTTAGTGGAGAATAATAATAATAATATAAGTGAAACCCTGCAATTACAATGGGGTTCCAGCACTTTGTGCTTGAACCACTGACACTTTAGAGTGAGGCCTTTGAGACTACAGGGATCCAGCTTTGTGGCCCCTATGCTTTCTAAAGTTGAGCAGCCCTGGTTTACAATAATGTCTTTAATAAAGATAGCCATAAAATTGTTAATCTGGACTGATAAAATATCAATATGCTAAACTGTCTTACTCTTAAAAGAATGTTCCTGGATCAATACAAGTTAAGCTTATTTGACAGCAATTGTGGCATAATGTGCAACAAAAAATTATTTCGACTTGTCCGTTGAGACACACACACACACA
This sequence comes from Myxocyprinus asiaticus, assembly GCF_019703515.2. Classification (NCBI taxonomy): domain Eukaryota; kingdom Metazoa; phylum Chordata; class Actinopteri; order Cypriniformes; family Catostomidae; genus Myxocyprinus; species Myxocyprinus asiaticus. Next base: position 36,757,851 of record NC_059380.1, on the reverse strand, counting down.
CACACACACACAGACACACACACAGACACACACGCACAGTATATACTGTATATGTTTGTTACCACAAAAAATATCTCAACTTGTCCCTTGTTTATTTAAGAAATGTGTATATATATATATATATATATACACACACATAGTTGAAGTCAGAAGTTTACATACATTTAGGTTGAAGCCATTAAAACTAAATTTTTAACCACTCCACAGATTTCATATTAGCAAACTATAGTTTTCACAAGTTGTTTAGGACATCTACTTTGTGCATGACACGAGTAATTTTTCCAACAATTATTTATGATGGATTGTTTCACTTTTAATTGACTATATCACAATTCCAGTGGGTCAGAAGTTTACATACACTAAGTTAACTGTTCCTTTAAGCAGCTTGGAAAATTCCAGAAAATGATGTCAAGCCTTTAGACAATTAGCCAATTATCTTCTGATATGAGGTGTACTGAATTGGAGGTGTACCTGTGGATGTATTTTAAGGCCTACCTTTAAACTCAGTGCCTCTTTGCTTGACATCATGAGAAAATCAAAACAAAATCAGCAAAGGCCTCAGAAAAAAAATTGTGGACCTCCACAAATCTGGTTCATCCTTGGGAGCAATTTCCAAATGTCTGAAGGTACCACGTTAATCTGTACAAACAATAGTATGCAAGTATAAACACCATGGGACCACACAGCCATCATACTCCTCAGGAAGGACACACATTCTGTCTCCTAGAGATGAACGTAGTTTGGTGCGAAAAGTGCAAATCAATTTCAGAACAACAGCAAAGGACCTTGTGAAGATGCTGGAGGAAACAGGTAGACAAGTATCTATATCCACAGTAAAATGAGTCATATATGGACATATCCTGAAAGGCTGCTCAGCAAGGAAGAAGCCACTGCTCAAGACTGCCATAAAAAAAAGCCAGACTACAGTTTGCAAGTGCACATGGGGACAAAGATCTTACTTTTTGGAGAAATTTCCTCAGGACTGGTGAAAAAAAAATTGTTTGGCCATAATGACCATCGTTATGTTTGGAGGAAAAAGGGTGAGGCTTGCAAGCTAAAGAACACCATCCCAACCGTGAAGCATGGGGATGGCAGCATCATGGGATGGGGGTGCTTTGCTGCAGGGCTTGTGCACTTCACAAAATAGATGGCATCATGAGGAAGGAAAATTATGTGGATATATTGAAGAAACACCTCAAGACATCAGCCAGGAAGTTAAAGCCCGGTCACAAATGGGTCTTCCAAATGGACAATGATCCCAAGCATACCTCAAGTTGTGAAAAAATGGCTTAAGGACAACAAAGTCAAGGTATTGGAATGGCCATCACAAAGGCCTGACCTCAGTCTGCTAAAAAATTTGTGGGCAAAACTGAAAAAGTGTGTGCGAGCAAGGAGGCCTACAAACCTGACTCAGATACACCAGTTCTGTCTGGAGGAATGGGACAAAATTCCAGCAGCTTATTGTGAGAAGCTTGTGGAAGGCTACCCAAAATGTTTGACCCAAGTTAAACAATTTAAAGTCAATGCTACCAAATACTAACAAAGTGTATGTAAACTTCTGACCCACTGGGAATGTGATATAAATAATATTTTTTTAATAAAGAAATAAAAGCTGAAATAAATAATTCACTCTACTGTTATTCTGATATTTCACATTCTTAAAATAAACTAGTGATCCTAACTCACCTAAGATAGGGAAAGTTTTCTACAATTAAATGTCAAGAATTGTGAAAAACTGAGTTTAAATGTATTTGGCTAAGGTGTATGTAAACTTCTGACTTCAACTGCATATATATATATATATATATACATATATATATATATATATACTGTATATATATATATATATATATATATATATATATATATATATATATATATATATATTGTACATACATATTTTTTTCTTAAATAAACAAGGGACAAGTTGAGATATTTTTTTAGATATTTTTGTGCTAATAAACATTTTACCACAAATACTTTTGATTGAGCTTAACTTGTATTGAACATGGGACATTCCTTTAATGCAATTGCACCTTTAAAAAAAAAAAAAAAAGGAAAACTAGATTTTTATTGGCGCTTACCTGTGTAAAGCTTGCTGCTATGATGCTATGGTGGTTTATAATTTGTTGCAAAGCAGTTTCAAAGCTGTTCAGGTGTGTTGCTATGCGATTGCCAAGGTGTTCTGGGTGGTTGCTTAAAGGCCCACCCCCAAACTCTCCAAAAGTCTTTAAGGAATTCTTTGTGTCCGTATTTCAAACCCCTTAACAATCACCTCAAATATTCTCACTAATCGACTGTTTTTCTGCAATTAATTTTTGATTTCATGTACACATACTTTATCCTAATGGGTTTTTATCTTAGTCAGGATTTCCAAGTTGTGGGAAACACCAACAGTGAATGCATTCTTGTTGTGGATTCTTAGTGGCTCAGTATGACTTCATTTGTGATAGTCTAAACATGCAATATCACAATGATTTGCAAGTCAGCCCTCTTACCTTAGAATAAGGATTAGTAGGAAAAATGGAGTATCGCTGGTGATTTCACTGGTGGATACAGTTATGTGGTAAAATTAATAGGTATGAGTTTCTACAAATGAAGCGGATTTAGTCAAACAACCAGAAAAACATCTATCTGGGGAGAAAAGCTGTCAACACTGATTGCCTAGAAACAAAAATTAAGAATTGGAGGGAAATATTTGGACCTGTGAAAGGGTCATCAAGTTCATCTTCTGCATCATCTCCAGGTGGAAATTATCTTTCAACAGGTTCACAAATGAAGAATCAAGTGGATACCAAAACATAAATTTTCTACCTGGTCACACAGAAACATATTACTATACCTACATTTTTGCTAAATTATTTTATGTAGCTTGTTGCATGTATCGCAGCAATTTCCTGGTGAAATTAACTCTAGAGGTGCTAAAACAACAATTACTTTTATTTCCTTTCAGACAAATCACAAGTAAAACGGTGGAATATCAGTTCATAAAAACTTACTTTTAAAACTGTTTCTTTACACAATCCTATCTCATGACATCAAAACACATTTATTAAAGTGTACGACTTGTAAGGCGATACATTTTAACATTTGCATTACATAACTGTCAGGAAGTACACCAGGAGAGCTGGATGCAAGTGCAGTAAGTGCAGTTTAATGTGAATCAGGCAACAGTACAGTTCAAACAGCAGGCAAAATCCAATAATCAGTACAGGCAGAAGGTCAGGCGATTGGCAAACAGAGGTAACAGGGCTAGAGGCAAACTCGTGGTCAAAACAGGCAAAGGTACTATAACAAGAGATCAGGCAGACTATGAAGACTTGGTAACATCTTAGGAATAGAGCGTATACTTCACAATGTGACTGTAGCTGAAAGTCTCTTATAAAGGGTCTGAAATTGCATGCAGGTGTGTGTAATCAGAAGTTTGGTGATTGAGAGCGTTGCATTGTGTTGTGGGAATTGGAGTCCGGGGCGGCCAGGTTTGGGGGCCGCGTTGCTTGCTAGGAAACTGAGTTCATGACAGAACCCTCCCCCAAATCACTCACTCTGGGAGCACTATTTCTCTTAGGTCTCCCCCTAGGGCGAGGACCGGGGCATTCAGAATCAGGAGGCCTGGGAGGCGACCACAGGACAGGGACAGGTTCAGGAGGCCTGGGGGGCAGCCACAGGGCAGGGATAGGTTCAGGAGGCCTGGGAGGTGACCACAGGGCAGGGACAGGGTCAGGAGGCCTGGGAAGCAGCCACAGAGCAGGAACAGGGTCAAGAGGCCTGGGAGGCAGCCACAGAGCAGGGACAGGGTCAGGAGGCCTGGGAGGTGGCCACAGGGCAGGAACAGGGTCAGGAGGCCTGGGAGGCAGCCACAGGGCAGGGACAGGGTCAGGAGGCCTGGGAGGCGGTCACAGGGCAGGAACAGGGTCAGGAGGCCTGGGAGGCGGCCACAGGGCAGGAACAGGGTCAGGAGGCCTGGGAGGCGGCCATAGAGCAGGGACAGGGTCAGGAAGCAGAGCAACAGGAGTAGGAGCAGGCGGAGTCGTAGGAGGTTGAGTTTCTGGTGTTAAGGGCGGAGCCATGGAAGATTCTGAGGGCGGAGCCGTGGAGGGCTCGACGAAGGCAAGTGGAGCCAGGAGAGGTTTGATGAAGGCAGGTGGAGTCATGAAGACAGGTGGAGCCAGGAGAGGCTCAACGGGCAGAACCATGGAAGGCGGAGCCACTGGAGGTACATTGTGCAAAAACTGTGGAGGGTGTGGTTAGGGACCATCTGAAAACATCTGTCATGTTTTGTTTTGTTTTTTTCATGAGATCTTGCTCTAAATCTTTGCCATCATTTAAACTTTGTTGCCGAAAAAGAAACGTTTTTTTTTTTCTTTATGTAAATCAAGCTAGATTTTAATATCTTCTGAAGAAAGTGTGAGTGGTGCTTCCCTGTGCAAAACTCACCACTATGATGTAAGAGAGTTGCCAGGGTATTGCCATATGATTGCTTAAGTATTCTGAGAGTTTTTTAATTTGTTGCTATGTGGTTACCATAGCTTTCTGTGTGGTTACTAAGGCGCTGATTGGTGGTTACTTATTTGGCCAATTAAAAAGTGAATTGCATATTGCTGACAGTATGAATGTACCTTTATATTGTTCTCAAAAAGTAGCCTCTGAGAATGCAATTTTAAACAATAATGTTATCAGATATATATTTTAGTAGCATTTAAATATATTCTGTGAGTCAGTCTCAATGTATCCCCAACGAGCACCTTTTTTTTCCCCACCGAGAAGCATCATCCCAGGAAGGTAAATTGTCTGAAATCCTGTAATCCACTGGAGGGGGATGGAAGGTCCACAATCACAGCAGGACTACCTTGGGGATCGAATGTTGGTGAAGACCTCGCTGGGACCATTGGGCTGTCAGCACCAGCAGAAATTAACTGACATCAAACACCGTACCTCACAAGCTTAGACATGTCTAGCACACAGTCTCACAAAGAGGGAGGAGAGAGAGACAGCGGACACAGGAGGGGAACGTATGATTGTGAGAAAGACAGAAAGGAAAAGAGATGAAGTTAAAACGAGAGCGATGATGGAGAAAAAGAAAATGATGGACAAATTCTCAAAATGTCACTGCCTGTGTCCCAAGCAGGGGCGTAACTGTAGAGAGGGCAGGGTGGACAGCCCGCAAGAGGGGGTGAGAGGGGGCCCGCAACGGTCGACCAAAAGAAACCATAAAAATTACCACAGGCCAGAGGGGTGATGAAAAACGACCAAGGCCCGACAGTTTCTTTGCACTGGGGCCCTCAAGATCCATGTTACACCACTGGTCCCAAGAGCACTACCTTGTTGAAAAAAAAAAAAAAACATAAACTAGTCCAAACAAGTTTGCTGGTCTTACCTGGTTTAAGATGGTCAAACTGAATGGACAGCTGGTTTCCCAGCCCGACTTTATCTGAAAAGCCCTCTAAAACAAGCAGGCTGATTTGCTCAGATCGCTATTACTTTTCTAAATGTGTAGACTTATGACTTTCACCTGGTGGACTAAAAAAAATAGGTGGTTGATTCTCATGAAACACGTCAAGGAAATGTCCAGGTCATATTTAACCCTAAATCAATACAAAAAATATGAAATTATATTTTGCATAAAGAAAAGTAAGACTACATTATTAAGATTGGTTGCATTGTGACACTTTTAGGATGCTTAAGCACCCAATTCTTATTACGATAATGTGTCCGGTGGTTTTACTTTTACTATTCCCATCATTTTCAATGATGATTCTTATTATTGTAACACAATTTTTTTTTATTGTATTAGAGTACAAAAGATACTGTTGTCCAAAGGTTTTTTCAAATAAATCAGCGATAAATGAAAATAAGTACCAAGGAAGTTTTGTTTTGGAGTGTACATTGACGAATGATTGATTATTTATCACTTATTATAGATTTACATATATTAAGTATATATATATATATATATATATATATATATATATATATATATATATATATATATATATATATATATAACTTTAGTGTTTAGGGTTAAAAAGTCTTTAGTTTTCCACTTAATCAATTTTAAAAAAATCTCTAAAACTGTAATCAGATTCCTTTTCTGATTAATTAATCAGAAAAATTAATTAGATAACTAATTACGTTTAAGGTACTCTCTAAAACACTTTTCATAGAAATGTTTTTGTTTTTCCACTTATTTAAATAATCTTATTTATATTTATATATTAACTCCTTGTTCATTGTTGCACACCCTTCAGCTGTTATAGAAACGCCAGCAGACATAAATATGAACATTTGGATTCATATTTTAAATGTATAATGCATAAATAATATTATTTTAGAAATATGTGTAACCCAAACAAGGTACTTAAAAGTAATTACCTTAACTGAAAGTCAGTAACTGTAATCTGATTACAAGAATTTAAAATGTAATGTGTTACACTACATTTTATTACTTAAAAAATAATTAGATTTAATTAGACTATTAAATTGATTTGCAGACACTTAACAGCTCAACAACTCAAGAGATTGCACCCTAAAAATTACTAATGAATTTCATTATAAAGGTATATATAAAAAAGAAATAAAAAGAAAGAAGCATAATTCTTTTTCCTTTTCATTTGCAGCCTCTTTCACTGCAAGTGTTTTTAGCCTGTCTTCCATCCCTGCATCTTTGGGATCTGTCATTTCGAAACCGTAAATCATATTGGATTAATTAAAGTTTTGTTGATATATCTATTTATATTGGTATCTTAATTTGGTTTTCTTTTATGCATTGTTTGCAAATCTATCAATATTTAGCGTTTATACCTTTGTCCAGATTTCATCATGTTATTGAGCTCTTACCATACTTTTCCACTGGTGCAGAAAAAATCTGCTCACCCCCTCTCAATATGCTAGATAGCTACCTGCTTTTGGGATGTAACATGCAAAGCCAGTGTGTTTTTTTCTCTTATTGTTTTCAGTATACACGCAATAATATAATCTTTAAGTCGCGTGGCACCATGCGAGGTTCGGACGTGTGAACGGCGAGCTCTGTGCACTTTGCTAGTTTTAATACTTTTTGTGTCATAAACCGGTGAGACTCGATGCACCCTGATTCTTAACTGTTCTAGGAAGACAATATGTCAAAGAATTCAAAATCCTCGGTCTCTGGAGACATTAAAAGACACTTACATGCTCAAGCTAAAGCCCGCGAGCAGCAGGCCAAAAGCCCGGGAGTCAAATTGGCCGGTGAGGTGAAGGAAATTCGGTGACAATTGATGAACGTGTCGGCAGTGTTGACGAAGGTCGTTGCTGACTTGGAGGAGCTTGCTGTAATACGTCGATCGATCACTGCCATGGAGATGAAATTCACTGAGATGGTTAAAAGAGGGGCAGATGCTGAGAAACGGATTGATTATCTGGAGTCATCAGAGAGGGAATTAGCTGTTAATCTGCTAGCGACCAAGGCGGACTTGGAGTGAACATTCTATAGGGGCTCACTGAACATTCGTTTGACTGCCTGAGGAAACTGAACAGCTTTTATTTTTTTTTTGTGCTGGTTCCGCTAGCGGCTGAAGCTTGTTTTGTGGAGGAACACACCTTCGGGACAGTTATGTGGATGAATCTACACATTCTTGTGTTTATCCCGCCTATTGGCTGGAGTTTGTTTTATAGATTTTCTTCTGTTATGTAATTCTGTCTCACGAAATTTGCAATCCGATGGCAAAGTTGTCGCGGGGGCTCTTGTAGGTGTACATGGACTGTTTGAGTTTAGAGGGATGGACGCCAGTTGGCGCTGTCGTGCACGGGGTTAATGCGCACGTTTTTCTTTCATATGTTTGTTTGGTTCTGGGGGAAGTTTGGGGTTTGATTGTTGCACTAATGTTGGAATGTGGTCTTTATAATTTTGTTTTCGACACACAATCTATTTTTTCTAATATGTAAAAATGTCAAATGTTAGTATAAGTGGATTGTCTCTCTCCACATGGAATGTGAATGGGTTGGGGCACCCTGTAAAAAGAAGGAAGGTTATTTCTTTTCTTAAATGTAAGAAAAATAATATAGTATTTCTTCAAGAAATGCATCTTTCCCTGCAGGAAGCTGAAAAATTTGGGAAGATATGGGGTGGGCATGTTTTCTTTAGTGCTGGCTCAAGTAAGAGCAGAGGAGTCATAACATTGATAAGTAAACATTTACAATTCAAATGTCACAAACAGAGTAAAGATAAATTAGGAAGAGTCATTATTGTTTTAGCAGAAATTCAGGGGCAAAAGTTGATATTAGCTAATATTTATGCACCTAACGCTGATGATGAGGGTTTTTATAGATCATGAAGGGATGTTGCAAGCTGCTGGCACCCCTCATGATATAATATTGGGAAGAGAATTTAATCTATTGATGGACTCAATCCTTTATCATAGTGAAGCAAAAGTGTGTAAGCCCACTAGAGCAACATTGACGCTTCACAGGATGTGTAAAAATCTTGGTCTTACAGATATTTGGAGACGTTTGAACCCATCTGATAGGGACTATACATTCTTTTCATCAGTCCATAAGATTTATTCTAGAATAGATTTATATATATATATATATATATATATATATATATATATATATATTTCATCTGTTGTTGATTGCTCAATTGGAAACATCTTAGTCTCAGATCACACCCTGGTGAGTTTAGAGATGTTGCCACATACGGAGAAAAAGAAATCATATAGTTCGTGCTTTAATGTATCCCTTTTGCAAAATCCTTAATTCCAACAAATGTTAAAAGCTGAAATCAATGTTTATATGGAGACCAACTGGTCCTCAGTATCCTCTGTGGGCGTGGCTTGGGAGGCACTTAAGGTGGTTCTTAGGGGTCGGATCATGCAGTATGCCTCATTCATCAAAAAATACAAAGCACGAGAACTCGTGGAGGTGGAAGGGAATATTAAAAGTGCAGAGGCAGAGCTGATGCCGAATGTCGTCTGATGGCCTCAGAGAATTGACCCGACTGAAATACAGATATAATACTATTTTGTTGCGGAAGGTGGTTTTGGCTATTCAGGGCAAGACGGTCATACTTTTAGTCGGGGGACAAAGCAGGGAAGCTTTTGGCTAGATATATAAAGCAGAGAGAGTCTTTTTCTACCATTCCCTAAGTGAAATCTGCTGGTGGTGAAATTTTTAACTCGGCCATTAATATTAATAATGCTTTTAAAGAATTCTATCTTGATCTTTATAGTTCCACATCTTCGTCTACTGATGAAGATATTAGAAACTTTGTGGAACCATTACAACTCCCTAAACTGACGACTGAGCAAAAAAATTATCTTGATTCTGAGATAACCTTGGAGGAGCTTGGTGAGGTAATTAATGCCTTGCCTACAGGCAAGTCTCTGGGGCCAGATAGCTCTGCTGCTGAATTTTTTATATCTTACGCTACAGAACTGGCTCCAATTTTGTTAGAAGTTTATACAGAATCATTAAAGAATGGAAAGCTTCCACCAACCATGACACAAGCCCGAATCAGTCTGATTCTTAAAAAGGACAAAGATCCAAGCGAGTGTAAGAGTTACCGTCCAATTTCCCTGATCCAGCTAGATGTAAAAATATTGTCAAAAATTCTGGCTAACCGATTAAGTAAAGTTAAGACAACTCTTATACATATAGATCAGGTGGGGTTTATTCGGGGCTGCAGCTCTTCTGATAACATTAGGAGTTTCATCAATATCATGTGGTCAGTGGCGAATGATCAGACTCCGGTCGCTGCCATCTCACTTGATGCTGAAAAGGTGTTTGATATGGTAGAATGGGATTATCTTTTTAAGATTTTGGAAATGTACGGGTTCGGGAATACTTTTATTGGATGGATTAAGTTACTTTATAGAAACCCAGTAGCAGCGGTACAAACAAATGGAGTTAATTTTGACCCTTTATTAAAAATGTATTTGAGCGATGTGGGCAGGTGGGCTTCATTACATTTATCTATAATTGGTAATGTTAATGTTGTTAAACTTAACTGTATTCCAAAATTTAACTACCTGCTACAATATCTCCCTGTAGATGTCCCCCTCTCTTATTTCAAGCAATTTGATAGCATAGCAAAGTCCTTCATTTGGAATGGTAAGCGTCCTAGATTACATTTTAATAAGTTACATAGGCCGATTGACAAAGGCCTACCCAAGATTTTGTTTTATTATTATGCATTCGATCTCAGACATTTGGCTCATTGCTCGCTTCCACCTGAGAGAGCCCCTCCCTGATTTTATATTGAACAGGAAGTTGCCCCTATTTTGCCAATGCAAAGCCTTTATACTAAACTAATTGAAGAAGTTAAGTTACACCCCGTTATCTCGCATTTGCACTCGGTATGGACAAAAGTGTCCAGAGTGTTTAATTCAGACATTTATTTAAATGTTGCCTCAAGCATATAGCTGAACCCTAAATTATGTATTAATAAGTCCCCATTCTGCTGGTCAGAGTGGATTGTGAGGGGGGTGCTACACTCGGTGACCTATATGAGAGTGGAGTGTTGAGATCCTTCAAAAATTTGGTTCAACAATTTGGGATTCCCAGATCTCAGTTTTTCAGTATTTACAGCTGCGCCACCTGCTCTGTACTATTTTTGGGAGTAGCATACACCCCTCTAAAGCAGCAGACACTCTGGGAGTTGTGGTTAAGTATTGATTCTGTTTGTATATGTTTTGCTTTTCTTTGTTCAATATATGAATCAATAAAAAAAAATAAAAAAAACCAAACAAAAAAAAAATCATCTTACAAATGTGTGATTACACTTGGAAAGATGCCAGCATAGTTTTTTGAATGCCCACAATGTACAAACAATTTTGATTTATTACACTTTTGCTTACCCAGCAATACATGCATGCAATCATCATTTGAAAATTGAAATAAATATTAATGATGATGTGATTAAAGCACTGAATCCTGCAGAAACTCCAGCACTAAAGGCATATTTTAAGCGCTTAAGACAGACGTAACTGCTTTCATCTCACAGTGATTGGCTGGCGCCTGGTGTTTTTCTTTCCTCATTAGCAGAGTAATTTGAACTTTTTCAACACCCTCGACCGCCCTCAACGCTTTCTCCGCACCGCTGTCAATCCCACAATGCACCTCATGAGCATGCCGCTCGACTACCATAGGAAGGAACTGAAAATGCTCGCTCACCTTCGCTAAAAACGCACCAGTGGAAACATACAGTAAGGGTGGATACAAACCAGAGAAAGCTTAGATGGAGCATTCAATGAAACCGGAATGCAAAAGTTGTGTTTTGAGGGTGTGGAAGGAGCAGGGTAAGTTTAAAATGAAACATGAATACAGAAAATTGGATTTCTAAAAGTACAACTGGACCACTGATTTATAATAGAGAACTGGATTGCTGATGACATCATATCAGTGAAACCACTGCGCCGCCATATTGCTATGCCCAAACATTCCAATGTGCCAATTGAGTTAATAGAAAATCTTCTGTTTTCAGTGAGCATACATTAGTCATTCAATCACCAATTCTTTTTTCTGGAATCTGTCTGTACATCCCTACAATGCAAACATCCCACACATGTTTTTATTTTATTTTTTTTTTATTAAAAGTTGGGAATTTTTCCTGTTTCTTGAAAGCCCAAGCAAATTATGTGTATCTATATCAATTAGTCTACCTCTAACAAACTTCATGCATAATCTGGTCAATCCTAGGGTTCTGCAACTCTCAGAAACAACATGCCAACTTCCCGTTTGGTCATTTTGCAAAACAATAGTAACCATGTTAAATTTTTGGCAGAATGATTATGATTTTTATAACCATAGTTTTGTTGTTCCTTTATAAATTCTATGGTTTTACGATGAATATCATGGTTAAAATATGGTCTCTGTAGTAAAACCATGGTTACGGTTTTACTACAAAAAATTCCATATAGTTGAACTATAAAAAATTCCCTTCCTGTCTTCTAATAGGCTCCGTAAAAAAATATCAAAAACATCCTTAAAACAAGAAAAATGTACACAAGCAAAACTGTGTAAAATAATAAAGATAACAAAATAAACTTAAGTTATCATTATAATAGCCTTAAATAATTATGTTGTTAGATTCATGCTTCAAACAAGAAAATCTCAATTAAACTTGTCTTGTTTAAAGGTGCACTCAGTACTTTTTTCCTCATTAAAATAGTTTCACTCGTAAAGAAATTCATTCTAATTTTGAAACATATGTAGAAAATCATGACCACTCACATGAGATGAGGACTCTAGTCACATCAGTAACCTTATAAAAGCTGTTTTATTCTACATGGGGCAGGACGCCGTCATGGGGGCTGCCATTTTAGAATCGCATAACCAGCTGAATACTACTTGCTTAATCTCAGTAACCATCTTGTTATTGGACACTTTCATGCTTGGATTAAATTAATCATGGCTGATTGTGAAAAGTGAATTTATACAATTGCATCTGTAACTGAAAGCTATTGATTTGGAATGATGCTGCATCCACACCACTAGGTGTCGCTGTAGGTCCAAGATGACACAAACTATATAAAAAATATTTTTTACTGGCAAAGAGAAAATTATTTTTTGCAGTGTACAAATGGCAAAGCAGCCTGTTGGCCTGTTACAGTAGATGGGTTTCAGAAAAATCTGTTCAGTGTGATAATGCAGCTGGACTATGTTATCCTCAATATGCAGTGTGTTTTAGCTCAACCCTATTTGTATTGGCCATTTCACGCTGAGCCATGTATACAATGCTGGGACAGATGGCCTGTTGATAGCCTGTTTATTTGGAGAGCACACAGATGTAAGAACAACTCAGCGGATTCTCAACACAGGCCTTAAAATATTTTGGTATGAAGGGCGATTCGAGCACATATAACAGGCCACACGGCTCAAACACAGTTCTGTTGGTAATAGTGTGTAATACAGAGCTTTGCCACAGATATATGAGCTTGCTAATAAGCTTTCTCTCTCTCTCTCTCTCTCTCTCTCTCTCTCTCTCTCTCTCTCTCTCTCTCTCTCTCTCTGTTTCTCTCTCTTGTGCAAGAATATCTTGTCCCCATTGGATTCCATCACAACTGTCTTAAAAAGAGATAGTTCACCCCAAAATGAAAATTCTGTCTTGATTTACAGTCTCATGCCGATCCTGTATGACTTTCTTTCTTGTAACATGTAAGAGTTTCTTGTAACTGACCCTGCAACAAGAAAAACTGTGTGATAGGTTTTGCTACATTTTCTTCACCAGACCGCTAACAGCAAGCGAACTGCAGAGACTAGCGCTAGCCAGACTGAAGCAGGTGTTTTTTATTTGGCCTTTGCCAAATTACACAAGAGCGCCGGGCTTGTACACAGTGCTGTAGCTCCAGGTCATGCACCTGTCAGCTGGTTATTAACACCTGTGTGTTTCTCTTAACCTAACCGTGTTTCACCGGCCGCCCTGAACGCTCCCTCCGGCTCTGCGTTAGCAGTGCACATACACAGTGCTGACAGCAATTAGCCTATTAAAATGCTCCAGAGCCTGGCCAGGGGTCTAAATATAGCTGCCTTGCACATTAGCCAATTTAAATTCTCAAAAAAAAAACAAAACAGAGTAGTTAAAATAACACTGCAGCTTAAAAGCTGTCATCGCAGAATGTAGTGACCCTAGCTGCCCCTTGCTTCATCTTTTTTGTGGATACAATAATGCAAATAAGATTGAATAAAAATCATAACCATACGATAGCTCTGCTGAGAACAAAACAAAACAAAATCACAAAAACCACTTAAACCAGCCTAAGCAGGTTTATATTCGGGTCTTAGCTGGTCTATGTGATCAGGGTTGCTGGTTTTATATGGGCTAGATATTTTTCTTTGTAGTAACATGCACCAAGTTGTTCTGCTTTTTGCATTAATAATAAATAAATAAAACAATACAAATAACATGCACCAATTTATCATGCACAATAAGATCACAACCATATAAGAAGGAACTAAATAGAGTCAGATTTTATTTCAAGTAGACCTAAAATTAAGCACGTTGATATGGCTAGTTTACAATGTAAACACAACCTATTCCAGATGCCTTCCTGCACAGTTAAGCCAGCAATAATTCAAAACAGCAATAAGAGTTAGTGACAGGTGCATATTATCCATGTAATTGATAATAAACAGGTTTTCCTGCCTTTCACGGTTCATTTCTTACAGGGCATCCACACCCTGATTGTGCAATATTAGTTTGAGGAGCTGTGGTTCACTTGAACTGCCTGCGTAGTGTTCGTTCTTCCTGGACTTACTGTTCCGAGGTAACAGAGAATTGTTTATTTTATGTGTTGCTGGACTGTGAAACTATCACACTGCAAAACTGACTGCAAAAGAAAGCATCAAATAAAAGCTTTACGACTATAAGCAGCGTGTCTCATTCATGTTGTTGTACATTGTGCTGTGTTTTCTACTTCTTTTCCTATTAAAGGAATATTCAAGGTTAAATACAGTACTGTGCAAAAGTCTTAGGTACATAAGATATTTCACAAAAGCATTTGTCTTAAGATGGTTATTTATATCTTCAGCTTTAGTGTGTCAATAGGAAATATAAATGTTAGACTCCCAAACATTACATTTGCAAATAGAAAAGATTAGAATAGAAGAACAGGAAGCCCTGCAACCGATGTCATGGCCCCCACTGAACATCGAGTGAGTCTGAAAAACTGTGTCCAGGTGTACCTGAGAATTGGGGCTGTTTTAAAGGCAAAGGTGGTCACACCGAATATTGATTTAGCTTTTTTTATGTTCACTGGACTTTGTATGACAATAAGTGATAAATGAAAACTATTCATGTCATTATTTTTGAAGACATCCTCACTATGCAACATTTTTCACAAGTGCCTAAAACTTTTGCACAGTACTGTACATGTTAAGATTTATTACCATAGAAAATAGTATTGACTGTGCATTAATATGTAAAATAAAATAAAAAAAACATTATTTACATACATTTGGCCTCATTCAAGAAACACATTTTTGTGTACATCACTCGTATAGCCAATCTAATGTAAATTCTCACATTCATGAAAGTTTTCGTATTTTCAGAATGTTAGTTGGTACAAACAAAATATACACCTGCCCCTGACCATGTGCAAATTGTGCGGAAAAGACTTCAAAATATTTTGTGTACTTTCGGGAAGGTCCATTTTACGCATTTAAATTACTCCCAATTTACACATATATTTACAAAAGTTTTGTGAATGAGTCCCAATGGTTTTACATTTAAAGTCAACATGGAACAGCGCTTGCAACCCATTTTACTTCCATAGTGTGTAACGTATTTCTGAATGAAACAGAATATTCAACGAGAACATCATAATTAGGGCAGGACTTGATTTTATCCAATGCAAATTGATTTTATCATGACAAGTCATCTATATGATAACTGTTTGAAGGGAGGGGCTGAAAAATAAAAAGCACTTGATGACATCATCTGAAAAGAAAAGTCGTTTCAGAGGCAGAGCAGTTTATTACATTTTGATGAAAGCTAACCTAAACAAACCAACGAGCATGGATTAATCATTCATAATTACACCAGAAATGTGTATTAAGAAAATAAACCGGGACAATTTTGATTTCATGTTGACTTTAATCTTGATACATTGATTTTCGTTTGATTTTCTTTAGGTTGTATGTGTTAATACTACAGTATATAAAATGTTTAGTAGAAACTGCTAAAATACTGAGTTTAAGTATACATTCCATATCGTCTAGACTAAAATAATTGGCAGTGAAACAAATGCCATAGAACACAATTTTATGTTTTTAATTAAAAAAATGTACAAAATTACAAGACTATTAACAATAATACATAGTTTTTAGGAAGCCATACTGTGTCAGACTCACTATGCTTAGTCATAAACATGGCTTGGCAATTTTTCTTTTTTTCTTGAGGAATTAGATCAGAGATCCAGGGTTGGCAAAGGGCTGTCGGCTGGCACAATCCCCCCTCTAGCCCAGAATAGTGGCGGTTTTTAATAACCATGTTCAAACTACGAGAGTATGTTATTAAAGTAAATTACCTCCCCAGACCTTCCAATAGGCTGTTTGGGTGGGCAGGGGTGACCACCCATGACTGTATGTATTAAAAACGTCCATCTGTTTATTCTGAAATCGAGGATGACTGTTTTATGATGAATGAGTCTTTAAGAGAGCTTCATGCAGCTCTTAAGTGAGCAAAGACTAGCACGTCTGCAGCGTTTGTAATTTAGGCTTGGAAATAAAGTCAGTGTACACTTAGCAATTTTTTTCTTCCTCTGTCCTTTATAATTGTAGTTTATGAGATTGTATGATATAATCTCAGATATGATCACTGGCATTTTGGGTAAGAGCCAAGGCAGACACAACAGTAAAACCATCTTTTATGTCTAACTGTAGGTCAAAAGTTCTTTAGCTAAAATCTGTCTTTGCTTACTGAAATTCGCACCATTGCCCCCAGTGGCTGAAGCTGGAAGTGTTGTTGGCAGAATAGGGTCGATGTCAAGTTACCGGAATATTCAGTAGCAATCTGTCAATTTCCTGTGTGATCATTTTGGCTCAGCAACTCAAAAGTTTCAGACGTCAGATCTCAGAACTTCATTGGAGGCTAAGATTTATTGCAAAGGCCGTTGGTAAGCATACTAATTGTACAAAAACTAAGCAAAATTTTATCCAAAGACAAGGACAGAGATGATTTAGATTTCCAAAATTTGTTCTAGATTGCAAAATTGTGTCTTAAGTCTGTAAGATTCCCTCATCAAAGACTCTACAGAGTAGATGGTGATGCAACTCATGGCACACATGAGAATATTTCAAGACTGCCTTTATTTGGCACTACATTATTTTTGGATGTTAAAATTGTTATGAGCCCTAAACTGGCCCATCAGTCATTCAGTCATTATAAATATAAATATGCTATGGAGTGTCAGAACAGTCCCAGGACTGAAATCAAGATATAATCAAAATAAAGCTCAATGACTGGTTAGAGTAACAGTGTAATATTAAAGTTGGCCAAGGTGCAACTCAGGCTCAGCAATTCAGACTCGCAATTTCTCGCCACCCTCGTCTCCGGGGATCCTGGCCTGTGATGTAATGCCACCGAACACACGTTGAGGGAACTGACATATCCTGGATCAAGTTCAGGAGTAAGAGACGTCTTTCCCACCCATTCCCTCCCTTCACCATGGTCCCATGATGAAGTCTGTGGCCGAACCTCTGATTGAAAGTGGCAGTTTAATGAGAGCATTTCCTTGCAGACAAGAGTCCCAGTTAAGGAGGCCACACAATCACTTTCACGAGGCCTGTGGTTCGTCCCTTCCCATTTAGATTACAATCATGAAAAATTTAGGTCACACCGCAACAAAATCCCATCTCTCCATGGATGTTTGTGCTGTGCAGGGAAATTTTACCATCTGTGACAATGTAGTTCTTAAATTTGCTTGCATGGACAATTATCAGTGCTAAGTGCTTAAATGACAGTTCAGTAATTAGGGATGTACAAAACTACTGATTGACTTGTCAATTAATTGGTTTTTAAGAACCCTGTATTATTAGATTGGTTTTACACTCACCTGGATCAAACGCTTTCTTACGTTAAAAACTGCTAGATGAAGTGCAACGTAATAGCACAGGATACAGGGGTCTCGAGACTTGACGTGACATCTTAAAAATGCAACGCTCATGGCGGAACACTCAAAAAACAGAGCAAAACACGACGCAATGTGCAAACATGTTCATTTAAAAGTGTATTGCTGTAGCAGTGGTGATTTCAAGGTGATAAATTTAAAGACTGAACTTTTTACATGCTTTACATGCTTTACTTTTCCACTACTAATAAATCGATTATTTTCTTAAATCTAATTAATTACATGGTGTCCTGATAAATTAATCGCAATTAATCGCATATACAGGTGCATCTCAATAAATTAGAATGTCGTGGAAAAGTTCATTTATTTCAGTAATTCAACTCAAATTGTGAAACTCGTGTATTAAATAAATTCAATGCACACAGACTGAAGTAGTTTAAGTCTTTGGTTCTTCTAATTGTGATGATTTTGACTCACATTTAACAAAAACCCACCAATTCACTATCTCACAAAATTAGAATATGGTGACATGCCAATCAGCTAATCAACTCAAAACACCTGCAAAGGTTTCCTGAGCCTTCAAAATGGTCTCTCAGTTTGGTTCACTAGGCTACACAATCATGGGGAAGACTGCTGATCTGACAGTTTGTCCAGAAGACAATCATTGACACCCTTCACAAGGAGGGTAAGCCACAAACATTCATTGCCAAAGAAGCTGGCTGTTCAAAGAGTGCTGTATCCAAGCATGTAAACAGAAAGTTGAGTGGAAGGAAAAAGTGTGGAAGAAAAAGATGCACAACCAACCAAGAGAACCGCAGCCTTATGAGGATTGTCAAGCAAAATCGATTCAAGAATTTGGGTGAACTTCACAAGGAATGGACTGAGGCTGGGGTCAAGGCATCAAGAGCCACCACACACAGACGTGTCAAGGAATTTGGCTACAGTTGTCGTATTCCTCTTGTTAAGCCACTCCTGAACCACAGACAACGTCAGAGGCGTCTTACCTGGGCTAAGGAGAAGAAGAACTGGACTGTTGCCCAGTGGTCCAAAGTCCTCTTTTCAGATGAGAGCAAGTTTTGTATTTCATTTGGAAACCAAGGTCCTAGAGTCTGGAGGAAGGGTGGAGAAGCTCATAGCCCAAGTTGCTTGAAGTCCAGTGTTAAGTTTCCACAGTCTGTGATGATTTGGGGTGCAATGTCATCTGCTGGTGTTGGTCCATTGTGTTATTTGAAAACCAAAGTCACTGCACTCGTTTACCAAGAAATTTTGAAGCACTTCATGCTTCCTTCTGCTGACCAGCTTTTTAAAGATGCTGATTTCATTTTCCAGCAGGATTTGGCACCTGCACACACTGCCAAAAGCACCAAAAGTTGGTTAAATGACCATGGTGTTGGTGTGCTTGACTGGCCAGCAAACTCACCAGACCTGAACCCCATAGAGAATCTATGGGGTATAGTCAAGAGGAAAATGAGAAACAAGAGACCAAAAAATGCAGATGAGCTGAAGGCCACTGTCAAAGAAACCTGGGCTTCCATACCACCTCAGCAGTGCCACAAACTGATCACCTCCATGCCATGCCGAATTGAGGCAGTAATTAAAGCAAAAGGAGCCCCTACCAAGTATTGAGTACATATACAGTAAATGAACATACTTTCCAGAAGGCCAACAATTCTCTAAAAATGTTTTTTTTATTGGTCTTATGATGTATTCTAATTTTTTGAGATAGTGAATTGGTGGGTTTTTGTTAAATGTGAGCCAAATTCATCATAATTAAAAGAACCAAAGACTTAAACTACTTCAGTCTGTGTGCATTGAATTTATTTAATACACGAGTTTCACAATTTGAGTTGAATTACTGAAATAAATGAACTTTTCCACGACATTCTAATTTATTGAGATGCACCTGTACTGTATAAATATTTGCTGAGAAAGCCCCTCAAATAACAATAATTCAATATATAGTGATGAAATAATTATAAATAGTTATCTTTAAATATTTACAATATATATATATATATACACATTATAAAAATATATTCAGATAATTAAAAATAATTACATTATTGTGACAGAGAAGTTAAGCATTGATAAGACAATACAAAAAGAGGCTTTAGAATCTAACGTATTGTTTATTTGCATATTATTGAACATAAGCCAGTCATCGGCATACAGTTCACAGCAATCCATTTTGTCAGTCAGTCAGACTTGAGATCCCTTAGTTCAGATTTTCGCACCATCAAGCTATGTTTTGAATGCAAAAATGTATCCTCGTGTTGTGCTGTCTGCTGAAGAGTTGTGTTGTTCTCTGTATAAGCTGCATGTTGCCTATACACCTGAAGTTTCACTTCGTGCATTACTTACTGAGAAAACAGGTGGTACTTCAAGCTTGAATTTCTCAGGAATCTTCAGCAATTATTACGGTCCGGGGACATGAATAATTGCGTTAATTTTTTTAACGCATTATTTTTTATAAAAATAATCGCACTGAATTAACATGTTAAATCGACAGCCCTACAAATAAATATGCTGTATCCTTTTGATATTTACAGCTGTGTTTAAGCTGTTAGATTGCACAGTATTTTTATGTCTCAGGGGTTAAAACAAACACATTTAAACTTTATTCTTTTTTTTTATATGTAGGTCTCCTTAAAACTGACTTTTTAACAGGCCTTCATCGTTTACAATGGATACTTTTCAAATTCAAATGTACCTTCTTTTTTTTTACAAATGTGTTTTAGCCTTGTCCCAGACCCAGACCTTTAAAATTAAACTATGAAAATCCATTATAAAAATACAAATTATTAAATGTTTAAATATTATTATTAAAAACCATTTAAATATTTATTGTATGAAAATGAATTCTTTATTAGCAGGTAGGTGGAGTGTGAGATGCTGAGACTGTGGTCATACCTGGGCGTATTTGCTCAACAAGCCCCTGATGACAGATCGGACTCAGGGAACAATAGTTCTCTTGCAGCTCCTTATCACGGGGTATGTACCACTGGGAACCTGCCACAGAGCCGACCCATGTAAGCTGAAGCTACAGCAATGGGTTTCCAAGTGGGTCATCAGCAGGGTTAGGAGGGTTACTTCTGAAATGTATTCCACTACAGATTACAGAATACATGCTGTAAAACGTAATTTAAAACGTATTCCGTTAGATTACTCAAATTCAGTAACGTATTCTAAATACTTTGGATTACTTCTTCAGCGCTGGTAGATTTTTTCACTTGTTTTGACTATAAAAACTCTGCCAGTACAGTAAGACAAAATACACATGTTAAAAATACATTCTCTGAAAAACCAAAATATCTTATGCAGTGTTGTTTCTAAAACAAGATAAATCAAACTGATCGTGTTTTAAGGATTTTTAGATATTTTTACAGGAAAACAATACAAAAATTATTATCAAGAATACAATTTTTGCCCTAATATCAAAGGTCTTACTAGACATTTTAGTCTAGCGTGAAGCTGACAATTTACACAAGGTTTATTTCTATTTCTTCTGCTCCAAACTTACTTCAAACTTACTTCTCTGTCTGATTGTATGAATGTAACACATCATAAGAAAGTGTTTCACCGCTGTTCAAATGCACTTTGGATCGCATCATTTATATGTATAAATGTTTTCCATCTGAAAAGACTAAAAACAAATGAAACAAATGACAATAAAATGCAAAGTAATCATTTCAGTAATCAAAATACTTTTTGAATGTAACTGTATTCTAATTACCAATGATTTAAATTGTAACTGTAGTGGAATACAGTTAATTATATTTTGTATTTTAAATATGTAATCCCGTTACATGTATTCCGTTACTCCCCAACCCTGGTCATCAGCCAGAAGACCGTGCAGCCAAACCCAGAACCGCCTTTATCTCTGGGACGAGGGGACAACTCAACCATGAGCAAGACTCTTGCTAAGTATGAACATCATATCCATTTTGAATACACTAAAATTTTAGATACAAGCCTTTAATGTCCTTCTGAGCCTTTAAAGGTGTGCAGTTTTTACACTGTTCAAATACTTTCTCCTATCCCATCTTATTATGCAGAGACAAATGATCAAAGTTCAGCCATTCAACTCTATGTGGCTCTATGAGGCTCTATGTGGTTATCTGTTAGCCAGTCAGCTCCCTCACATGTGACATGTTAAGCCAGTCTTCTCGCAAGGTGTAAGCCGATTGGTTTTCTGACTTGTTATCGGGTAGCCAATCATCTTGTGTCTCTTTCCTAGTGTTTTATTTAAATGGCTCTATTTTGCTGTTAACCCTTTCATATGTACCCTCACACATATGTGACAGTTAATAACTGGGCCCCGCAGAGTAACATCACACATATGTGTTTTTGCAACAGCCAGTTACGTTACAAGCTGCCAGATTCAAATCGGCTTTCGTGCCGACACAGGCTACACTGATTAAGCATCTGTTATTTATATTCGCTCAAACAGTTACTCATACAGTCTTTTAAACCACAGAATAAGTTTATTTTATATACATATAGTACATCCAACTTATCACCAAAGTACCACGATAAAAAGTTTACAGCTCTTATATGCACAGTCAATACATCAAACGTGATCTTCCTCCGATGCGTGTTGCCATGTTTGTTTACATTAGTAGCGGTTGTCATTCGTCAAACAAACAGCTACTCAAAGAGTCTTTTCAAGCGCATAATATGTTTATTTTATGTAACAAACAGCCAAATTGTCACCATCATATCTAAACACGATCTTCCCAAGTCTGCTGATTGGGTGCAGATGCGGTTTTCATTCACACAAACAGCAACTCAAACAGTCTTTTCAGGCATATAATATGTTTGTTCTCTGAAACAGACAGCCAAACTATCACAAAAACACCACAATAACAGTTTAAAACGTATATACTCACAGTGAAAACATGCTGATCGAGCGTGATTATCTGATACATGCAGCCAAGTCTGTTTACATTAGTGCTTGTCACTCACACATACACACACACACACACACACACACACACACATGTTGGTGCGGCTATCCTTATGAGGACTCTCCATAGACATAATGATTTTTATACTGTACAAACTATAGATTCTACCACCTAACCCTAACACTACCCCTAAACCTAACCCTCAAAAAAAAGGTTCTGCCTTTTTACATAAAAAAAAAAAAAGAAAAAGTGTTTAGTATGTTTAAGCGATTTGAATTATGGGGACACTAGAATGTCCTCATAAACCACATTTATAGCATAATACCCTTGTAATTACCAGTTTTTAACCTAAAAAAAAATGTCCTCATAAACCACACAAACCCGCCCACACACACACACACCCAAATATTTGTTCATTTGTTTTTTTTTTTGTTTGTTTTTTTTACAGCTATAAAAACAAATAAATAAAACAAAAACAGTACAGCAGACATAACCGATTTGTTCACGTTTACTGTATTATATACAGTATTTGTTTTTATGACAAGAAATTAAAAAAAAAAACATAAAAAAAATACTCATCTACACTCTGCGCCCCTCTACCGGCTGTGCAGTGTCATGTGCAAAAATAACTCACTCACTGGGGCACTGCAGAGGAATTTAGACCCTACTCATGAAAAGGTTAAGCTGGTTAGAGATGGATGACTGTTTGGCGGGAGATCTGAAAACAACAAAACGAGTCCACTGTTTTGGGAGTGATTTGGGTACGATTGTTCAGATGGATTTGAATGGGAAAACAAAGAGGAAGTAGGCTTTCAAGAAGTTAGATATCGAGCGAAGCGTAAAGGATCAAACAGTTTATCACCAAGAATGAGCAATAATTCAATAATGAGCTCACAAAAAAAAAATTAAATAAAATAAAAAATAAAAAGGCTAGGGCAGAGTCTGTTGATCCAGAGCAACGTAATGGAAAAGAACAGGATTATAAAGTGCTACTTACATTTGAGGAAGACTCAGGATGACATTTACATCCAGTGAGTTTATCTAAAGCTATTGAAAAAAGCTTTGGACCAGTGAAGTTCGCTTAATGTCTGAGGGGTGGAAGAGTGATAGTGGTAACAAACGATCAAGCATAACGTGATAAATTGATGAAATGCAAAACACTAAATGGAGGAAAACTAAAAGACACAGGATCTAAGGAAGCTACAAGGGGAGTATTTGCTGGAGTGCCGTTATCAGTATCAGTTGAAGAAATTAAAGCCAATATGAAAGGAGGAGAAATACAATAAGCCAAGCAACTTATTCCTCACAGAGATAACAGAAAGCAAGTAAGTCTGTGTATTTTGCTCCAGTTTCAAGATCCTATACCTAAGCAGGTATTTCTTGGAATAATAAGTTATCCGGTTCGAGAATATGTACAGCCGCCTTTAAGATGTTTTAAATGTCAGAGAATGGGACAGGTTGCAGCAGTGTGCAGAAGCAAACAAAGATGTGCAAAATGTGGAGGAGAGCACGTATATGAGCAATGTAAAGCAACTAAACAACAATGTTGTAACTGTGGAGGAGAGCACAGTGCAGCATATGGGGGATGTGAAATACAAAAACAGGCACAAGTGATTCCAAAAATATAAGATCAATAACAAAACATCATATGCAGATGCAGTCAAATCAGTCAAAGGTGTCAGGGACATGGAAGAAGAGATGAGTGTAAAGCATACCAACAAACCCTGAAAATGTTCACATAGATGTACAATATCAGAAAACACTCTGATAGTTGACAAGATCAGATTTGTGGCATTCATAAAAATTGTAAACCTTACATCTACTCAGAAAAGGAGATCGGATAGACTAAAATCCATTGCAGAATCGGCAGCTGAGTTCCTAAACAGAAAATCAAATCAAATCAAATCAAATCACTTTTATTGTCACACAGCCATATACACAAGTGCAATGGTGTGTGAAATTCTTGGGTGCAGTTCCGATCAACATAGCAGTCGTGACAGTGATGAGACATATACCAATTTACAATAACATCAAATTAACACAACACAGTTTGAAGTCTATATAAGTCTATCCACATAAGTGGGATATCTGAGAGAGAAAAAAAAAAAAAGATTCATGAATTGCTATCACAGTCAGCTCATGAAGAATCATCTCAGGTATCTAGTTAAGAAATAAATGGGTTTAAGTGTATTACAGTGGAATGTCAGAGGTGTATTTGCAAATATAAGAGTTAAACAACAAGCCTAATATAATTTGTCTTCAAGAAGCCTGGTTACAAACACAGTATAGTTTTATAATCAATGGATACTGTTTTGTTAAAAAAGATAGAGATCAAGGAAGAGGTGGGGGAGTAATTACTTTAATCAGTAATGAATTAAAGTACAGAGAAGTACTGTAGATATACCTGGTGAGATGGAGTGTATTGCTGTGGAAATATATTTATATGAAGGAACCATCATCTTTTTTAATTTCTATAACCCTTGCCTTCCTCTAACAGCAACACTTTGGAGAAGGTTTGACATGACACGGAATAGAGAAGTTTGGTGTGGAGATTATAATGCACATAATACATTATGGGGTATCACAAAACTGATAAAAATGGAGATATAGTTGTAGAGTTTATAGAAGAGCATGAACTAGTCTGCTTAAATGATGGATCAGGAATCAGAATAAACATAAATACAAATACAATGTCATGTATCTGCATCCTTAGCAGATAAATGTGAATGGTCAGTTATTGACAATCCAATGGGTAGTGCTCACTTTCCAGTGTGGTATAAAATTTATGTTAATGCATCCTCAAATAATCAAATGTCAGAAGGTAAATGGAACTTTAATAAAGCAAATTGGAAGTTGTTCGACTCCATTTGCAGATCAAATATGGAGACGATATATATATAAAGGGATCAATAGATGATCATGCCAAGAGTATTGAAACATGGATTTATCATGCTGCTGATCCCAGTTCAGGAAAGAGAAAAGGTAAAATTGTACCGTGGTGGACAGGGGAATGCTCAAATGCAATCAAGATGAGAAATAGGGCATACAAGGTTTTTAGAAATAATATGATTATATAAAATGTATTGGAGTACAAAAAATTAAGAGCAATTAGTTGTAGAATCATCAAAAGAACAAAAAAAAAAATTACTGGAGGAAGTTTTGCTCATCTATAGGAAAAGAAACAAATATAAGTGATATATGGAATATGTTAAAAAAGATGGGTGGAAGAGGGAAGTTTACACCTATGCCAGTAATAACAGAGGAACAAAAATGTTATGTAACTTATATAGAAAAGGCCAATGTCATAGGAAAGTGCTTTGCTGAAGTGTATACACTAAACCACAATAATGAATATATTTCAAAGAGAGAAGAACTGCTAAGAAGATATCGAGATATTAATATGCAGATGAGTCCATTGAATGGAACATTAGACATGGAGTTTAGTATGTTTGATTTTAAGATAGCATTAAATGGATGTAAAAATTCAGCACCTGGAGAGGATCAGTTATGTTACATTATGTTCAAACACATGCCAACAGAAGCTCAGGAAAAGATATTAGATCTATATAACAAGATTTGGAATGAAGGTAAAATACCAGAAAGTCGTAAAAGTACAATAGTGCTTCCATTTGTTCCACAAATTATAGGTCAATCGCACTTACACTGAATTTATGTAAAGTGATGGAAAAGATGATAGTTCACAGATTATCATATTATCAAGAATATAAAAACTTGATCAGATATTACCAATGTGGATTCAGGAAAGGAAGATCAACATTAGATGCATTAACAAGACTTAGCAATGAAATTGAAAAAGCTGTAAGTATGACTGTTAACAGTTAGTATGTGTAATGGACTCGACATGGAGGCGAAGGTAGAATCCATATGCAAGAAGTTTATTACAATCAGCAGACAAATCCAAGACTCAAGGCAGAGACGTAATCGTTGAAGCTGGCAAAGTAGTCGTTACACAGGTAATCAATCCAACCAGGCAAACAGAGCAAAACAGTAATCCAAAATCGGTAATCCAGTAAAGCAGGCACAATGGTCATAACAAGTAGGCAATAAACAAGCAATGAGAATAACGCTTGGTAAGGCAGTGAAACTGGCAATACTTCCCAAAGTAACAATGGAAAAGCATGGCTATTTATGTTATGCAAACAGGAAGTCACCATAGAAGAATGGTACAGTGTCAGTATTCAGGAGAGGGCTCCCTCTGGTGGTCGGCTGAAGGGATACCAGCCTCATTCATTACAGTATAAAAGAGGCTGTGTCTCGTTTGGAAGGATGCGTCCTCCAGAGATCGCGTCCTTTGAAGGCTGCAGTATACCGAGTGTCCTCCTTTAAACAAGTCTTGTTTAAACGAGACGGCCTTCATAGGACAAACGGAAACGGAACATAATATGGTTGCTATAACAGCACACTACTCTTTAACAAGCGAGAGCGCTTTGAGTGAGAAGGGAACAAAGTCCCTCTGGAAGGGAATATATGAGGCACATTTTAGGAGAGTTATAATGATGTAAGAAAATAGATTTTACAGGTGTACTTTTAGTCTAATCCTTTATTTTAATTATATATTAATATAATTATACATATTATATACTCTGCACCCATCTTCTGAGGTACTTCTGGGAATTAACATTACTTGCGTTTGAACATCATATTTACGGGCAAATTGGCGTTATTTTTTTTTAGACATTTCCATTGAAGCAAAGAATTGTGGGTTGTGAGAGCCCACGAAGGATACACCTCATGCATCCTCCAAATTCCCCTGAAAGAAGGTCGCATTCGAAGGCTGCATTCAAAGTGTCCTGCTCGCTTTTATGAAACGAGACAGCCTCGATGACGTATGCGGCCGACAAATGTGACCTCCTTCCAAACGAGACACAGCCAGAGACAGTGGCAGTAGTCTACTTTGACATTGAGAAGGCGTATGATACTGTATGGGGGAGGGTTTACTTATTAAACTGTGCAAAATGGGTATAGATGGAAGAATGTACAATTGGATATCACAGTCTATGTATAGGAGAAAATTCAGAGTAAAGGTGGGATCAGCAATGTCAGAAAAATATGAAGTAGGATGTGGTGTGCTACAGGGCAGTGTCATTAGTACATTTTACTTTAACTCAAGTAAATATTTAATGAAAAAAAAAATGTGCTTTTACTTCGTTATAATGGGCGGCTTTCCTGTTGTTACGTTTCTGGATTTAATTTTAATTAATGCGTAATTTATTGAGAGATTATTGAATGGGACTTTTACGACAGCGGAAGTTCACATAGCTGCGCGGTCACAGACTGTCACTCAAGACGAGTCCATCACTGCTGCAGCATCAAGCTCTTTAAAGTGAAACACTTTCTTCGCTCCACACAGTGAAAAAAGAATAGTTTCATCATGCAATGCCTTCATTTAACACCAGGACAAGTGGATATTTCAAGATTAAAATTGCAGCTCCAATGTTGAGGTAAGTTGTGGCTCCTATGATAACGCAGGCTTTTCTATGACATGGTGATGGTCGTTTTCAGGGTGATTATGTAAATATGGGTTCTTATGATAAGTGTACATTTTTAAATCTGCAGCAATATATCAGTGCGCTTTGTCCCGCGTCCTGCATGTCATGAGCAGTATTTACGCATTTACATTACATCCAAGTTAAGTGTAAATGCCTTTTGCTCGGCCATTCGCGTGATTGACAATTGGAGCTCGAACAGACAGCATTTCTGCACGTGGTGCACAGTGCGATGCGCGCGAGAGTGTTCCACGACCGGGGTTGGTGCCCTACAGGCTGCGTACTCTGCGTTTATATGTCTACATTTTTCCGACACTGAAAACTGTAACCACACTGAAATAAGAACTAAAAGCTATGAAATCGCGAAAGTTGGCATTAATAAAGCATGATCTTGCTTTGGATTCTATTTCAGCAGAATGAATGTCCCTGTGGGACATTGTTCATGTTTTCACCATAATAATTACTAGAAAAGTTTCCAAACCTCTCTTCTTATTGACAAATTCATCCAGATCTAACAAGAGCCCTTAACAGGATAGTTCACACAAAAATTAAAATCCTCTCATCATTACCCTAATGCCACCCCAGATGTATATGACTTTCTATCTTCTGCTGAACACAAATTAAGATTTTTAGAAGAATTTCTCAACTCTTTTGGTCCATACACTGCAAGTGAATGGGTGGCAACGTTTTAAAGCTAAACAAAACCACATAAGTCAACATAAAAGTAATCCATAAGACTCCAGTGGTCCAGGTGTGGATGAGAAACAGATCACTTTCACATTCTTCTTCTTGTGTTTTTGGTGATTCACATTCTTCATACCGCCCTCTACTGGGCAGGGAGAAGAATTTCTAGCAAAAAAAGGACTTAAAAATGTATCTGTTTCTCAGCCACACCAATCATATCACTTCTGAAGATATTAACTACTGGAATCTTATGGATTACTTTTATGCTGCCTTGATGTGCTTTTTGGAGCATCAAAATTTTGGCACCCATTCACTTGCATTGTACTGACCTACAGAGCTGAAATATTCTTCTAAAAATCTTAATTTATGATCTGCAGAAGAAAGGAAGTCATACACATCTGGGATGGCACGAGGGTGAGTAAATGATGAGATCAGTTTCATTTTTGGGTGAACTACCCCTTTAAAGTGATAGCTCAGCCATAGTTTAATATTATGCCATCATTACCATACCCTCATTTTGTTCCAAACCCATGTGATCTTCTGTATTCTGTGGAACACAAAAGATGTTAGACAGAATGTTAGGGACTTACAGTCTTGGTCACCATTCACCATTCACAAAAAAAAAAAAAAAAGAAAAATTATATATATATATATATATATATATATATATATATATATATATATATATATATATATATATATATATATATATAAACACATTCACTGAAAGTAAATAGTGACTCAGGCTAACATTCTGTGTACTATTTAATGGAATATAGGGGAGTTAAAGTCAGAGATTATTTAGCAGAGATGGGCCACTTCTATTAAAATTAATGGGAGAAATTGGAACGCCCAACCAAGGAGTTCTGAGTGCCCAACGGTCAAATGATGTAGAAAGGAAGTCCCGCCTTACAGTTAAAAGAGCCAATCAACTTTTAGATACAGACATCACCTGTCAATCAACTCTATGCGCATAAGCTATACAAGCCGGGGAAATTTAGTTTTTTAGCGCAATATGAGGTACAGAATCACTATTTATGATACCAGTATTGTCAGATTTTGTTGTTGATTTTAAAAATGTTCTTTGATCTTAATCTTGACCAACTGTTTTTGAGATTTTGGTCTTTCTCCATTCAAGTAGATAGTAGCTGCATTGGCATGACTGGAAAAAGCCTCCCGAGAGCGTTCCAAAGATAGCCGACAGTGGACTGACTTGCTAGAAAGACTTTGGTAAATGTCCATTATGTCATTTGTGAAAGTAACGCGTTACTCACTACTTGAGTATTCTTTTAATTGGATAATTTTCTTACTCTTACTCAAGTAATTATTTATGTTTACTTTTACTTCTACTTGAATATTTTTTTTTTTTTTTTTTTTTAAGTAATTGTACTTTTACTTGAGTACAGTTTTGGCTACTCTACCCACCTCTGTATTTAATATAAAACCAAATTATATATTTGATGAGGTAGGCCAAGGAATAGGGACTGCGCTATATGCAGATGATGGGGCAATATGTAAAAGGGGAAATAATGTAAATCATATAAGCACAGCTCTACAGAAGGCAGTGTTAACTGTGGAAAAGTAGTCCATTGCATGGGGATTCAAATTATAAACAAGCAAATCATGTTGTATGTTTGTCTCAAGAAAATCAATTCCAGAGACTACTAAATTCTTCTTAAATGATAGTCCATTAGAAAGAGTAACTGTTTTTAGAATTATGGTTTGAGAGTAGATACATGGAGACTGCATACAGTATAAGCAAGGTTGAAACTTAAGGTAAGCAAATTATTAATCTGATGAGAGCTATATCTGGTAACAAATGGAGAGCAGATAAAAAATCAGTATTGAGCATCTATAAGGGGGTGTTAAAACCTATATTAGATTATGGATGTGCAGTCTATGGGAGTGCAGCTAAAAATAATTTTGTAGATTAGATAAAGTACAGGCTAAGGCTCTCAGGTTATGTACTGGAGCTTGCCGCTCCACTCCAATCATTGCATTAATAGTAGCAACAGGAGAACTACCACTAAAGCTAAGAAGAAGTATTAGCATATTGGAGTAGATTAAATAGTAGTATTAAAGAACACTTGGCGACTATTGTGATAAAAGGTTATTGGGAATATCAGAATGAGCAGGGTAGAGGTTTTGGATGGTATATTAATAGTGATGTAGAAAGATACAATCTGTCACAGGTGATGCTAGGGCCATCGATAGTAATAGGAGTGACACCTCCATGGGTATTCCCAGTGGTTAAGGTCGACTTAAATCTGTTAAGTATAAAGAAATATATGAGGGCAATTGTAATATTTATGTAGAGAGTTATTTAAATAGACAATATTTTCCTTTTTTACAAATATATACAGATGGTTCTAAAGCACCTGAAACTGCAGTAAATGGAGTTGGAACATACGTCCCAGAATTTAAAATTCACATCAACAAAAGACTGTCTAATAATTTATCAGTTTATTCAGTTGAGCTAGTTGCAGTACTTGTAAGCCTCCAATGGGTGGAAAATGTTAAACCAGATAGGGTTATCATTTGTTCTGACTCATTATCAGCTCTCAATAGCCTTTGCTCTCTCCAGTCAGGTAGAAAGGATATATTGATGGATATCTACATTGTATTAATATCACTTTAAAATATGAGAATTGATATAAGATTTTGTTGGGTACCGGCACATATTGGGATAGAGAGTAATGAGGTAGTGGACATGTTAGCAAAAAAGGCACTAAAGAGCAATGTAATAGACATAGAGGTGTCATTGGGTAGGGGAGAAATTAAATCAATAATTCAAAATGTAATATTATATGAGTGGCAGAGGGAATGGGATTTAGGTAAATTAGGAAGACATTATTATAATATTCAACCAACAATAAATACAATATAGGATGGAATAGAAGAGAGGAGGTAATAATGAATAGGCTAAGATTTGGACATACGGGACTTAATGCATCCTCGGCATTAATAGGAAAGCATGATACAGGCAGATGTTAAATTGATGAATTAGAAACAGTGGAACATGTTATGTTAAAATGTGAACAATATTCACTAAAAAGGAAGATGATGCAAGAGAGTTTACGAGGAAATGAGAGAGAGTTGTGGATTCGCTGAGGTGGCTGTTGGGGAAAGGAACAGAAGATAGAGTGAATTGCAGGATAATTTTAGAGTTTCTGGGGAAAACGGGGATGGACCTAAGGATATAAAAATGTGTAATATTAATTAAATATTATAGGGATATATAACACACATGTAATATAATTACACACACATAGAACTGATAAACACCCTTGGTGATGTGATCGGGGCATGGGAGCTGAACACGCAGCAGCCCAGACCACACATTACAAGATAAACATACACTACATAATACAGAGTATGAGGCATAGTAAGTTACTATGTTGGATGCACAATGTACAGTAAGTGGCGGTATGCGCTTATGGCACCGACCCGTCATTAAACCCAAAGAAGAAGAAGAAGTTAAGCTGGTTTCTCTGCAGCGAGCCATGAGTTTTCTCTGAAACCCACCTCCACCCCAGCTTCCACCTGCCTATATCTCGTATACAGATCTAGGCTGCTTGATTCAGCCTGTCTTGCGTTTGTGTCTCATTGTGCAGCAGCATGTCCACATGCTAACTACATATGTATTTTTCTAGCAGTAGCAAGTCTTCATACTTGCTCTGCAGCAGCAGCGTAGCAGATCTAGTCCGCCAAGAACAATATCCTATCAATATGTCATACCCACATTCAGATATATCTTCAGAGAGCTGGCATGACTGAACTATATAAGTAAGATATTTGTAGGTTGATTCCCCCGAGAGTGTAAACACTGTGTGGCGCTATCAAAATGCTACAGTGTTCATACTTTAGTTTGTTTGAGCAGCCCAACCAACTTGGCACAACAACATTTGCTCAACCAATGGCATAAGTTTGGGGTTGGATTATCTGTTTGTCTAACCAATGGCAGGAATGGGCGATACCTATTTTCTTTTTGATCGGATACAAACTACCATAAAAGGCCAATATCGTCAACGATTTCTTCATTAAATGGAAAAGTTTTGCAATTTTTTAGGACAAAATGAAAAATTATAGCCAATTAACATCACATTTGAAAGCCATCATTTGCATGATTTAGTAGGCCTTCAATGACTTGCTGTTGCACAGTGTTATGCGATAAGTCATATGCGCAAAGTTAGTGGACATGGCAATGACGTTTTGCCACTGTCGTGCAAGCATGCGCTAAGTCTTAGGTGTTAGTGGGTTGGCAAAATAGCATGCGAAAAGCCTGAATAGGTTTGGTCAAGTGCAATTTAATTCTGACATTCTTCTCTGATAATTGAGCCATCTGCATCTATTATATATATTCCATTCTCTTTCAAGCAACGTAGACATAAATGAAGACTATTCATACAAATTTGGTAGTGTAAATGGACTGCATGTAATCCATTAGAAGAATAGAAATATGGACCATTTATGTCTTGCATTCTTTTTTGCATTAACTACATCCTTGTTGAATGACAGGCATATTTTATGACAGTGACACGCTCCTTAAACATGCATTGAAAATGTGGTGCTCGTCAGGACTAATTGGATGTTGGATGCCGTAAATGATAAAGAATGTAAGTATATGGAGGCCTGGGTAGCTCAGTGGTAAAAGACGCTGGCTATCACCCCTGGAGTTCGCTAGTTCGAATCCCAGGGCATGCTAAGTGACTCCAGACAGGTCTCCTAAGCAACCAAATTGGCCCGGTTGCTAGGGAGGGTAGAATCACATGGGGTAACCTCCTCGTGATCACTATAATGTGGTTCGTTCTCGGTGGGGAGCGTGGTGAGTTGAGCGTGGTCGCCGCGGTGGATGGCGTGAAGCCTCCACACACGCTATGTCTCCGTGGCAACGCGCTCAACAAGCCACGTGATAAGATGCATGGGTTGACGGTCTCAGACGCAGAGGCAACTGGGACTCGTCCTCCGCCACCCGGACTGAGGCGAATCACTACACGACCACGAGGACTTAAAAGCACATTGGGAATTGGGCATTCCAAATTGGGAGAAAAGGGGAAAAATCACACCCCCACCCCAATCAATCATATTGATTATCTAGCACACATCATGGCTAGTATTAAAAGTAATCGATAGCTCTTAGATATCATCTGCTAGTGGAATCCCCAAACTGCAAATGCAGAAACTGAGTTTAGACAAGAATAGACGTGGTTCTCAAACGTCTTAGCGCAATGACCTGTTTCTCAGGAAAATAGCAAATTGCAATTTGCGGCACTTCATTAACATACAAAAGACCCACAGTTTGGATGTAAATGCCCACAGATAGCACAAGCACATCACCCAATCCCACTTGCGCTGGCACGAAAATAGCAAATGTGTAAATGTGTATGCATGCAATGTGAAATCAGGGTAATGAGGGAAAAAATCTGCATTTGCTGATCGGTTTATACTTAAACCATTTATGAGCTTAGTCTCAGGACATTTATTTATTGTGTTTACATGAGCATGCGCATTGTTGATTTATTAAGCATAATCGGTGTAAGATAGTGTGAATTGTTTGTAGATTTACTCTACAATATCAGGAAAATAAGACCCTTCCTGTATAAACATGCCACACAACTTCTTGTTCAGTCACTTGTCATAACTAGACTGGACTACTGTAATGCTCTCATTGCAGGCCTCCCTGCATGCGCAATTAGGCGCCTGGAAATGATCCAGAATGCAGCAGCACGTATGGTCTTTAATGAACCAAAGAGAGCGCATGTTACACCACTCCTTGTCTCTCTTCACTGGCTGCCGGTTGATGTACGTATCAAATTCAAGACTCTGATGCTGGCATACAGAACAGTCACTGGGTCTGCTCCAGCATACCTAAAATCATTTCTGCAGAGCTACATTCCCACCAGAATACTGCGGTCGGCTAATGAGCGGTGCCTTGTTGTACCAACACAAAAAGGTAACAAAACACTTTCCCGGACTTTCAGTTTCACTGTACCACTTTGGTGGAATGACCTTCCCAATTCCATCTGTGAAGCAGACTCACTCTCTGTCTTCAAAAAATGGCTAAAAACACATCTTTTCCATGAGCACTAAAAAAAAAAAAAAAAGAAAATGATTTATATTCTTGTTGCACTCTAATCTGTCTTGGATACTACTACTCTGATGCTAGTGAAACTTTGTAATGCAGCACTTTTCGTACCACTGTCTCCTTAAGATTAATCGATTATGATGTATTATTCCTCTTTTGTAAGTCGCTTTGGATAAAATTGTCTGCCAAATGAATAAATGTAAATGTATCTCTAAAATGAGTATGCTAACTTACAAAACAGAATCAATCTTTTAACAACTTTTAATTTAAATAAACTGATAACAAATGGCATAATCATAATAAAAAATCATAATAAAAGTGACTTAATAAAGAAAATCCCATATGATTGATAGTTTTAAATTAGACAGAACTTGATACAAAATCACATTCGAAAGTATTGTTACGTCAAGATCCTTCTGCCCATCCCTAATCAATGGCAGACAGGGGGAAAACAATTAGTTGAACAATAGTTCAATGGTTTTGCAATTCCACAGAAACTACACACATCACCTTCACCACGCAATATTATTTTTATTTAACACGCAATATTATTTTTAAATGTATTATTATTTACAATCACAATTTAACCACCACACAAAACTATTTGCATAGCATGCACTGGGTCAGTCATGCAACAAATGCAGATATGTCAGTGACTGCAGCTATCTGCAGGTTTGGAAACGTTCTCATCATTGAATGAGTTCTTCTAATCCTCTGGTACCATGGAGGGGGCCAAAAATACTAAATCCCTCCTCTGTGCTGGCCAGTGGGATTTCCCTCTTTAATTAATTCAGGATTTGTAGAGAGTGCAGAGGTCAGATGTGAGGAGAGATGCAGGATTGATTTTCTCTTGTAAGATTTGAAGTCTATTGTGAGCCGCGTTCAGAGGGGGGCTGTGTATGTTAGAACATAACATGTTTGGAACGATCGTAAAGAGTGACATATACAGTATATGTGTGGGCCATGATACAATCGCCTCCTTAAATATAACGTTCTGTAAAATAATAATTGTAACCAATTACTTTCTTAAATTAAAAAATTAAATCAAAATTGGAATTCTGTGGCTTTTAGTCCATGTCTGTTTGAGGCCATCTATATGCTAGTGTACTCTTAAAAGTTAACAAAACTAGACCAAAAAAATAAATAAATAAAAAATAAAATAAAATAAAAAACATGCACGATCTTACACGATTATGCTTAATAAGCTGGCAATGTGTAAGGTCAAGCAAATGCCTTAAACGTTTTTCTTTTATCGGGGTAAGGTCATAAACAGTTTAAGCGTAAACCAATCGGCACAGGTAGATTTTTGCCCATTACCCCGATTTTGCATTGCATGTAAACACTTTTACTGTTTAGAACAATAAAAGTGAACTGATTTCAAATCTTATGTTAACACTTTTTTTTTTTTTTTTTTTTTTTTTTGCATTGTCAGGTTTACTGAATAAGCTGATTTTTGGTAGTTATCAGCGTATTGGTGTGCATGTAAACACACCCATCGATAACTCATCTTGCACTACACACTCCCCCTTATAACACCTGTAACCAACTAGCAAGTAGCAAATAGTGGTTCATGGTGTAAAGACTAAAGCCTATTTACTATAAAATGGATGAGCTCTTTAATATGTCCCTCCCAAACTCTTTCAACAGGAAATGCATCAACACAGAAAATAAAACTTCACTTATAAAGCCATTTCATGGGGTCTTAAAGGTATAGTTCACCCAAAAATGAAAATTATCTCATCATTTACCCAACCTCAGGCCATCCCAGAAGTGTATAACATTTAAAAGTCTTACCTTTTTGCACAAGCCATGTTGTATGATATCTTAAGATTTCGGCATCTTGTGCGAATTATTACAAGTTGTCATGAGACTACGTTGAGGAACCTCTAACAAAACTAAGTTATAACATCACTGTTGTATGCACATAGAAACATCCAGCTATCTAACCACTCTGTACTTCATTCATTTAAAGGAGACATATCATGGAAAACTGGATTTTTCTTACCATATTCACCTTGGTACCAACCTGTAATAATGTAATTACTTGCTGTTTATCTGACCCATGTTGCCCTTCCCTCCTGCTTCCCTGAAACATCAGACAATATTGAGGTCAGATGTCAAAACTATCAAGGGCACATGTAGAACGATACTCTTGGTTCTTGGGGAAAAGGAGCCAATGATCACAGGGTTGTTTCTTGGAAAGTCTCAGCCATTGTACCAATCACAGCTTGACAAACACTTAGTGATTTATGTTGCTGTTAATTACAACATAAGCAGGTGTTTTAAGGTTACAATGGCATGTATTTAATTGCTTCACTTACAATTGGAGTGGGCTGACTTATAAATTCATTCATAAAGTTGACGGCTCAGGATATTAACTAAATAGTTCTCCCAAAATAAAAGTTCTGTCATCATTTACTCACCCTCATGTATAAGTTTGAGGAGTTTTGAGGAGTTTATTGAACTTTTGGCTTGGGGAAAGCAATCAAACCTTGTGTGAAAACACCCTTAGAGGGCTGTGAATGGCAAGTCCTCTTCGGATCGCCTTTTAAGTTAAACTTCAGGGAGGTGAGGATCACAGGAAGTGCAATAAAACGTGACAAAACAAATATACACATTAAGAACATAATGTTTCACAGGGGCAGGTGGGGTCTGCACTACAAGAGGGGTGAGTTAAAGCCCTCTAAATCATATCACACACCTCCAAGTGCCAGTTCAACCCAATTTTCGTCCTTTTTTGTGGCGTGCCATTTCCCATGAAGGTCTTGCCTGTTAATCTGACTGATACGCTACCTTGGGCTTACGATCCCTGATGTCTGCAAGATGTAATGATTCATACTGAGCCCAGACAATGTTACTGCTGTTTGGCGAGATCTCACTGGTCAAATGTGGACCTGGCCTGATTTATAGAATGTTTGCCTGTGTTGTGACACTTTAGGAAGTATTTAAAGTATCAGTCTTGCTCATAAGCACAGGCATACTTAAAAACAATATTTTAGCTATTATTATTTACGAATTTCAATTCATAATAAAATTCCATCAAATTTAATTGCGTCATCTTTAACAAAATTATATGAATAAAACTTAAATGTATTCAAGCTTTATTAATTTAGTTTGTTAAAGATTACGCAATTCAGTTTGATAGAATATGAAATTGAAATGCATTCATCTTAAAAATACGCTAAAATATTTTTTTGATTGTACATGTTTTTCTGCTGCTCCTCTTATAGGTGTGTAGAACAGAAATGGACACAAAAACACCAGAGTAAAAACAGTAAGTAAATGAGCAGGCATTGTTCCATGATAAACATTTCAAAGTCTGAAAAAAATAAATAAAAAATGATTAATTTATATGCTGCAGTACTAAAGTAAATATTTATGAAAGCTTTTGATCAGAAATAATGGTCTGAAACTATTTATATTATTTCATTCTTATTTATTTCTCACATTTCCTGTGCTTGTGTACTCATTGGAAATGTAATTTAATTCATTTAGAAATATAATTAATTTAGATACTTATTATTGTACTGCAACACAAAATATTTACAGACACCTCCAATCAGAAAGAACTTTTAGAAACAATGTATTTTGTTTAATTATTATTTATTTATCATATTTCCAGTGTTTGTGTATATCCTCAATGGAAATTTGATTTAATTAATTTAGAAATGTAATAGTGTGCTACAACACTTAACTAAATGTTTATGGAAGCCTCCAATCAATAATAACAGTCGGAAACAAATTATACTATTTAACTATTATTTATTTATCATATTTTCTGTTCTTGTATATATACTGAATGGATTAAAAATGTAAATTAATAATTAAAAATGTAATTAATTTAGGAATGTATTAGTGTGCTGCAACACTAAACTAAACATTTACAGAAGCCTCCAATAAGACATAATGGTCGGAAACAATTTATATTATTTTATTATTAATTATTTATTTCCTGTGCTTGTCTATATACTCAATGGAAATTTTATTTAATTAATTTAGAAATGTAATTCATTTAAATATTTATTAGAGAGCGGCAACCCTAAACTAAATATTTACGGAAGCCTCTGATCAGAAATAAACGTAGAAACAATTTTTATTATTCCATAATTAATTTAATCTAAATCTGAATAACTGATTATATAACATTTTGCTCTCATTGGTGTAAAACAGGATGTAGGTGTACAGGTGATGCCATTGACTCAGTATTCCACGTTCTTTGGAGCGCAGGAATGTTTGCAGAGCTGTAATTGGGAGATAATATCAGTGAAAGGGGCCGAGGTGCTGAGAGACGAACAGTGAGGAGATGAAGCTTGAATTAGAATCACCCATGCAGGCAAGTGCAAGGAGAGAGAGAGAGAGAGAGAGAGAGAGAGAGAGAGAGAGAGAGAGAGAGAGAGAGAGAGAGAGAGAGAGCACATTGCACATGGTTTGGTTTTAGCTCATTATTCATTCCATTGTGACATCACAGGCGTATTACTTCACACCTCAGAAATACTTTCTAAGATGTCAAAATGCAGCAATGATCATGCTCACTTAAGAGGGATTATCCTGAACTGTCTTCACTGTGCTACCTTTAAGAAATTAATATATGTTTTTACAGCTGAGGAGCTGTTGCTTGTAAATCCTTGAGATGTATAAACCATAAATTACTGTCAGCACCATCTCTGGATTGTGAAAGCCACTTATAGTCTTTATTCACACCTGCTCTTGTATTCTACTCAATATTTCTCATGCCTTGTGTCTCTAAATCATGCAATTGAGAGGCAATGAAAACCCTATTTTTGAATCCCAAAGGGCTTAATAAATTCCTAAGTACAGCTCAGATGAAAATCCTTTTTCTGAAAATAATGGAGTGACTTTCAGTATTGAATACTAAAGCAGCAATGTGTGAACTACAACTCCCAGCAACGAGGGCATAGTGTCCACAATCACTTTCAGATTCAAAATGTTGCTTTCAAAAGTGCATGTACCCTGAAATAAACCCCATTCAGCCTGACAGACTGATGGGCCATCCCCCATCAGATATTTATGCATCAATTCAAGAGGTGAACATATTTTGCTCTAGTGCTACTATTAGCTTCTGGGCGAGAAATCTCAGAGACCCAGGTTCTGTTCCCCTGGAAACCAGGAAGTAATCGTGTTCACATAAACAATGGTGAGCATGATTTGGAGGCTGCATTTTCACTCAAAAATAACAATTTTACTCTACTGACGATTAGGTTTAGGGTTGGAGTTTGGGTAGGGGATTGAGTTGATAAAATATGCATTCCTGTTGACTGTATTACATCATTTACAACTAAAAATACTAATCGCTTTTGAGGCCCCTATGTGGACGAGCTTTCATACGTTCAACAACAGTTCCAGCTTCTGGGGGGTAACTCGTACAATATCTTACGATTTTGGCATCTCATAATATAGACCAGGGGTACTCAATTAAAGTTCCAAGAGGTCCGGTCTCTATATGTCCTTCCCAGCAAAGGTCCGGATAGCTTACATGGTGTCAATAGTTATATGGCTAGGAAGTTATGTATCTTTTTTAAATAGTTTTATAACTTGCCACGTTGGCAGCAATAGTACTTTGTTAAAAAAATATATATATATATATATATATCCCTAACCAGTCAAAATAGTCTTTTCATTGGGGGCCCAGAGACAGCCAAAATATTGGGGTCTAAAAGAGATCTTTTCTACCAAAAGATTATACTATTTCATCAAGACTTCATCAGTCGATGACACTTGGATATGAATATTAAAAGATAAGATCAACACTTAGTTTTGAAGCTGAATGAAAGCAGCACGGTTTTTGTGTTAAAATATTTATATATATGTATAGGACACAGGAGGCCTTTTGACAGATAAAAAACACTGTATGGGGGTTCAGGGATATCCCATGAGAGAACATTTATTAAAATGTAAAAGTCTGAATGGACCATTTTTATATTTTCCTTAAAGTGAGAATCTATTAACAACAAACAAACAATTTACATAACAACAGTGAAGCATTAAAATACTGTTTGCATAATAAATATAAATAGGCTTTCCTTGCCATCCGTGATGACGTCTAATTTTCACAAAATTAGAATACTTTTTTTTGTTTATTATGAAAGGCTCGTAACATGCTGATTAATAAATCTAAATTTAGATGGGGAAAAAAACGTTATAGCCTAAAGGTGCCACGTTAACGTTTTTTATGTTAATATTTTTTTATGTTAAAATAACCACACCTGCAACTCTTATGTACAGTAAATTAGGCTTTATGCGGCACATCATGTCTATATAGCGAGATAGGAGAGAGGCAACACGCGCGAAAAGAGAAATATTTCTCTCTAGCTCTGAACACGCTTTACTCCCGCTCCACGCACGTATACACGTATGCTGACACAATCACTTAGCTAGGTGTCAGATAACTAGCACAAAGATTTAGAGCTCAGTCCGGATTGAAATGTCCTTCGGTCCGGATCTGGACCGGAGCCTGCCTATTGAGTACCCCTGCTATAGACCTCATTCAAGCTAGCACCATCTTTGATTCTTAATGGGAGTGACAACGAGGCTGTGAAGGATAGACTTACTAACTCTTCAATGGGCTGAACTGCAGTTTAAATATATTTTGGATCGTTCCGCGGACAAAACATCCAAGAACATTCTGTATACAAAGAACTATAGACAATATGAATAGGAGCTTTATACAGCTTTATACCATTTGTGCCATTGAAGAGACTGTAAATCTATCCCTCACAGCCTCGTTATCATTCCCATTAAAAATCAAAGATGGCGCTAGCGTGAATAAGGTCTATTTTTACCTCTTTTGTTAGAGACAAGCAATTTGTCCACAATGAGCGCCAAACATGGCATGATCACAGCAAATCAGAAAATATTCGACGTTTACTCTACAGTTATGTGTATATCCATGAAACATGAAACATTGGTAATGAAATAATTAAATGATTTTTTTTTTTTTTTTTTAAATACCATTTATTTAAAATGTATTGCAAAATATCCAACATATACACATACATAAGTTGTGTGAAAGTTTAGGAGACTTAATGGGAGTGGTCTTGGCTGGTGTCCCAACCTGCTTGGACAAGCTAGGAGCCCAGTTTAATCCATTTTAGACTAGAAAACCATATTAGGCTGATTTAAGATATTTAGTTTTTCATCAGGGATCGCAAAACTCAGTTTTTATATGAAGAAATTGAATGACATATTTACTTCTGAAAACCTCCTGTTGCACTTTAATAAAACTTGAGGACATAGGCTAAATATGAATATATCATTTCAATTTATATATTAAAATGTTTTCTATATACACTTTTCCGCTGAAAACTACAGTATGTTGTTTTGAGCACTGTCATATCATCATGGTAATCACATATTACAGGCTTCTGATAGCACAGTCAAACAGAGCCTACTCAATCACATAGAAATCTAATCTGTGACTCACATGAGCTGGGATTACAACACAAGATTCAGCTCTCAGATTCCACATATATAGTAAAACTGCACTCTGAGGAGGTGTGTAGGCGTACAGTTGGCCCATTTCAAGGTTAAGGCATTATAAGTCACAATCCATTCAAGAACAATGCTTTACATCTGTTACAGTCGGAGAGATTGGATTTTTTTTTTTTTTTTTTTCAGCGAGGGCCATATGGTTCTTCTGGCATGAGGGTTTCTGTTAAGACTTAGGTTTCATAAATGTAAATCTCATTGTGGTGAAATTGGACCACACAGTGCCAGTGTCAAACGGCATGACTGTAAATTCACATGCATCACTTTCAGTGTTGGGGATATAACATGGTCTACAAAGTAAAACTTTTTTTCTGTAATGAAGTGATGTAAATGACTACTTATTTATTTTCAGAATCGTTTTGCTTTTTTCCTACAACAGTTCACACTGACCAGGCACTGGCAAGCTGCAAAAAGAACCAAGTTATACCTTTTTTGTACAAGCCAAGTTATACAATATCTTACAAATTCATAACAAAGAATAATGTTGTAATGTAAACTTTAATGTTTAATATTGTGTCATCACAAAAAGGTCCACTGTCAAACATTATTTTAAACATTTGTTATTGTTTTGTCTCTCTGCTGTGTTCTCCATTTACAGATATGTAAGAGGTTAAGGCAATAATAGAGGCACTACTGTCAGTTGTTTTGCGGTTTTGTGACAGGGCTAGTGTATACTTACCACAAATGTACCTCACTAGTAGGTTTACAAAAGTACTACCAAAAAAAATAAAAATCATGTAATTCCCTCTCTTTATAGTTCAAATGTCTGCCTAGCTGACAAACAGTCCACTTGTCGGGGCTTTAATGGTTTTTGTGCACCCTCAGGAGTCTCCCAGTGTGAAAGCCCCGTTCTTCCATTTTAATTCCAATACCTCTCATGATCTTCTCCTTGCCTGCCCGACCCACACAGCGAGCTAGGCTTATTTGTGTGGGCTGCCTGGAGTGCTAAAATATCTTATTGTCTCCATGTAGGTTGAATTGCTGAAGGGCACCTATGCCCCAATTTCCCAATTTGTTTTAAATTTGTTGAGACTCTGGTTCTCGTAATGGGCAGCTTGGCAGGCCCGGATGGTGGGGGGTGGTGGGTTGAGACACTTCAAATGTGTTTAATATCAGACAGAAATATGTCTGTGGTATGCTGTGATAGCATGAGAGATCTAAACAAGTCCTTACAGAAAGGGCAGGGGAATAGCTTGAGGTATTTCATGCCAAATAACTTAAGAATAAATAAAGTAACTCTAAAATAAAGAACATTTAATGAATAAATGTAAAAGGCAGCATTAGGCTTGACATGACAATCTGAAGTTTCCATTTGGATCAAAATGTCTTTATTGCAAAATGTCTTTTAATACTGCATACATTTTCATTCATCAAATAAAAACAAATGCCTCTTGTGGGCCGAACTGATTTTGCTTTTCGTACTCTGTTTACTGGATAACTTATGAGCCTCCCGTTATGCATTGTAGCTGTGCAGTTTTCAAGCTCAATACAAATTAAGCTCTATCGACAGTATTCAATGCCAAAAAACAGAAGAAGAAAAATGTTAAGTGGAGATTTATGGAAAAAGGACTTAAATATTGATCTGTGTCTTACCCATACCTATCATATTGCTTCTGAAGATATGGATTTAACCACTGGAGTCGTA
This sequence comes from Myxocyprinus asiaticus, assembly GCF_019703515.2. Lineage (NCBI taxonomy): Eukaryota > Metazoa > Chordata > Actinopteri > Cypriniformes > Catostomidae > Myxocyprinus > Myxocyprinus asiaticus. The sequence goes on along the minus strand of NC_059380.1, from coordinate 36,713,974 downwards.
TGGATTACTTTTATGCTGACTTATGTGATTTTTGGAGATTCAAAGTTCTGGTCACCATTGACTTGAATTGTATGGGCCTACAGAGCTGAAATATTCTCTAAAAATCTTTGTTTGTGTTCAGCAAAAGAAAGTAAGTTATTCACATCTGGGATGGCATGAGGGCGGTTAAATGATGAGAGAATTAAAATGTTTGGGTGAACTATCCCTTTAAGCAAAATCTTGGTTTATGTTCCTACAGTGGATGTTAATGGGGTCATATATTTCAGTTGAAAATGTGTTGAAAGTTGAAATAAGAAGTTTGAATTTTTGTTAAAATATGTATTTACATGTACTGCAAACTGTTGACTTCTATTGAAAAAAAAACACAGCCTTTACTCTATTGTGCTTTACTGTTAATAAATAAAACAATTTCGTAACTTGTATTGTATCCAGAATATTCATTAAAGGGATGGTTAGCCAAAAAATGTATTTACTCTCATGTTGTTCCAAACTTCACATTCTGTCTTCTCTGGAACACAAAAGGAGATACTTAACAAAATGTTAGCCTAGGTCTTTAATAATTTTAGTTAAATCTTTTTCCGAAAAATTACAAAGTGATTGGCTAACCCATCATCTTTTATTGTATTCTACAAAAGAAAGAAAAATTTCAATTTTTGGGTGAAGAAAGCCTTAAAGGAATTTTCTGAGTTCAATACAAGCTAGCAAATTTTTAGAAAGCAAAAATCATTTACAGTGAAGTACAGTGAAGGCTTTTCACACTTAGACTCATCCTTAACCCTGTGTGAACGAAATTCTGGGTAATCTTGTTTCATTGTTTATACTTTACTCTGTGTAAATCCTGTGTATTCATGTTCCAAAGTTTCACACTGTACATTTGGAAACCCCGGATTGAGTCAATAACAGTGATTTGGATGAATACAACTCGTGATCAGTGACATGCAACCTGACAATTGAGCTGCTCTTCTGTTGAAATGTCGCCAAGCAAATCAGCTCTGTATGTCTTTTGTCTTCTGAAACATACCACAAAAACATGCAAAAAGAGTGGAATATTGTTACTTCGTCACAACAGTTATTTTGTTTGCCATCATTGTTTTTTACAAGACAATTTAGCTGTTTACTTCAGATGGAGAACTTAAACAGCATGTGAACGTTGGCATTGTCTGATTGGATGTGTGTTGCTAAACTTTCTGTGACATTTTAACATCAAATCATTTCACACCGTATACCTTCCCTGATAGCACACATACATCACCCAGAAGGATATTTGATGTTTGTTTACATCTGAAAGACAATCTTTTTTAGGTTGTTTGCTCGCCTGCAATACATCTATCCACAGTTTTCCTGAGCAACCACTGGGCGCTGCCATGATGATTCTAATTGCCTGTTTTGTGTTTCTGGTCTCGTGACGGCAAGTAAAAACTGCCAAAACGAGCGATCCAGAGGAGAACAACAACCATTTAACTGTTACTTGGTGTAAAAATGAATTTCAAGCTCAACATGTGCCATTGTTGTCTGTCATAACAACTTAACAAGAATAATTTATGATATAAGGGTAACTAACCTCTGACCATGGCTTCATGTCATACAAAAAATCTAAACTAGCTGCAAGTTAGCTACTCCTTATTTTCACATGCAAATGAGCTTTTTATTTGCCACAAATGTTTGCCAGATGTTTGCAGCTGTTCACTGTTAGTGGTGAACCTCCGGCAAACCTTTGGCAACAATGGACGATTTGCCGCAAGTTTGCCACAAAGCTCATTTGCATGTGAAAATGATCAGTGGCGAATCTGTGGCAAGTTTGTGGCAAATTTGCCATGAACTCTCGATTTTTGTAAAGGCACACTCAGGTGAGGCACTGTCTATAAAAAAATGGTCATTGGTACTCTGTGAAGCATCGGCATGTTTTTTGACAAATTTTACAAATGTAGTATCTTAAACATTACATTACCCACTAAGAATATACGCCGATGTGAGTGAAAACACTGGAGACCGGAAATTGAAAACAGACGAATTGCTGAACACTTCCGCGTTCAGGAAAAAGGTGGACAAGACATTTCCTTGTGGATGTCAATAAGATATTCAGCAGATGTCTTCGAGACGTTTATGATATTGAATGTTTGTAAATCTGATCTTTTTAAGATGTTCTGCAGATGTTTATTAGAATTTTATGCTTTGCAGATAAAACACTCTTAAACAGACATCTTGAAAATGTACATGTGCTATCTGGGTTTGGCACCGCAATGAGGGGTTAACCCCACAAATGCTCCAGAGCAGGGTTTCATAACCCTGGATTAATAGCGGTGTTCACCCCCATTCAAAACTACAAGTCTGAAACGTTGCCTCAACTCAATACTATTTTGTACTTTGTATTTTAAAATCCATGAAAAAAAAATCTAATTTAATTTATATCTAAATACATTTAAGTTTGGAATTTGTGTATTATCACAATACATAAAATACTTTGTGCCAGTCAACCTCTTTATTAAGCTGCTGATTTTCTGTATCAACTAGTTCAGCCATGCCCCCCAACCCCAACTGTCATGCAAGCGAGCTGCAGATATCAGAGAGAACGGCTCCACCTAGCATTGGGTGAGTGTATTTTCTGTGTTCATGCAAGAAAATATGGAGTAAGATAAGGTGATGATGTGATGGTTGATTCTACTTGATGCAAAAAAAAAACATATTATTTGCTGGCAACTGTAATTATTTCCATTTAAATATTAGGGTAGCTATGATACTTCTCGCCAGCCAATGCAATGCGTGTCAACAGTGAGGAAATCGTCCTGGTTACTTTCATAACCTCCGTTCCCTGATGGAGGGAACAAGATGTTGTGTCGATGTAGTGACACTAGGGGTCACTCTTGGGAGCCCTAAACACCTCTGATCTTTGAAAAAAGGCCAATGGGAATTGGCAAGTGGAATTTGCATGCCACTCCCCCGGACATACGGGTATAAAAGGAGCTGGTATGCAACCACTCATTCAGGTTTTGTGCTGAGGAGCCGAGACAAGGTCCCGGCCATTTCAGCGGGTAGTTCAGCGTTGTGGCAAGAGGGACACAACGTCTCGTTCCCTCCATCAGGGAACAGAGGTTACGAAAGTAACCAGGACTTTTCCTATCTGTCACTCACTTTCCCTATCTGTCACTCCCTATATAAAATGCCACGACTACTGACGTGGACTAGCGGTGCAAGACAGGTGGACCTCTGTGTGCCTCGTAGCCAGCGCACCAGGCCTTCACGTCACCTCCCCCAACGCTCTTATGAGTGTGGAACGGTCCTTCGGGAACAAGTCGACTGCCCAACAAATAGGGACAGGCTAGCCCAGCCGTGGCCTCTTTTCCTCTTTTTTCTCCCCAAAAAGAGTGGAATTTGTTAACTGACTGGGAGCCATAAATGTCTACGTTGGGGGGGTGTCACTCCCAAGGGGAAGACACCGTGGAGACCACACCCCGCGCAGAGAAGGGGGGGAGGGGGGTATTTCGAGTGGAAATACATCACATGGTCTTACCGAGTCTTGTCAGAAATATGTCATGTGGAGAAGTCACCTGGTAGGTCCTACCCGAGGGGGGAGGAGTTTCTACAAAAATGGTGACCGGGGGCAGAGGGGCCTCTGCCCAAGGAAGATGCAGTTTACCAACAGGGAAATGATTTAGCGGAAGATATATCACATGGGTTCACCTATGGGGAACCAGTGCATGTGGAGCACCTACCCCAGTACAGGGCTTAGTTAGCACATGTACTGGGCCGGCAACGAGTTTCTCCGCAAACTCGTCTGCCACAGGGCTAAGGAGGAAAATCATCCAGGGATCAAAACTTGTAAGACGACTGGGAGTCAAAGGCGCACATCTTCACCTCATTGGAGGGGAAAGGCACTATACGCAAGCGGTACACCCAGCCATCTGTCCCGGAACTCACCTGTTCAGACCTGACAACACACAGGACAAAACCGGCTCAACCCGGAGATTATGGAACCTTGTAAAGGTGTTGGGTGTCGCCCAGCCCGCTGCTCTGCAGATGTCTGCCAAAGTGGCGACAATGGTCAGGGCCCAGGAGGCCGCTACACTCCTAGTAGAGCGGGCTCGTAGCACCACGGGGGCGGCACATTCTGAGCGTGATATGCCATCACGATTGCGTCAATGACCCAGTGGGCGATCCTCTGTTTGGAAACAGCGCTTCCTTTCCGCTGTCCACCAAAGCAGACAAAGAGCTGCTCAAAGCTTCTAAAGCTCTGTGAGCGATCCAAATAGATGTGTAAAGCACACACCGGACACAACAACGTCAAAGCTGGGTCTGCCTCCTCCTGGGGCAGTGCTTGCAGGTTCACCACCTGATCCCTAAACGGGGTCGTGGGAACCTTGGGCACATAGCCCGGTCGGGGTCTCAGGATCACGTGAGAGTAGCCCGGACCGAACTCCAGGCACGTTTCGCTGACAAAGAACGCCTGCAGGTCCCCTACCCTCTTGATGGAAGTGAGCACAGTCAGCAGGGCAGACTTCAAAGAGAGTGCCTTAAGCTCAGCTCACTCCAGGGGCTCGAAGGGGGCTCCCCGTAGACGCCGAAGGACTACAGAGAGGTCCCATGAGTGGATGAGAGGCGGTCTGGAGGGATTCAACCTCCTAGTGCCTCTCAAGAACCTGATGATCAGGTCATGCTTCCCTAAGGTTCACCTACTGTGTCGTGGTGTGCCGCTATAGCGGCTACATACACCTTCAAGGTGGAGGGGGACAGCCGCCCCGGGGGGGCTGTCGCGAGGAGCATGAGCTCCTAATAAGAGGTCGAACTCACCATGAGACGAGCCGGCGGTCTCATCCAAGAGCTGACCGGGGCAAGCGAGTGTGCTGGGGAATGGGAGGTCTGTGGGGGTTTACCTGGCGGAGGTGCTCCCATTGAGGTCCCCAAATCGCCCCCAGCGCTAACTGGCACGCCCTCATACCTGTAGGTAGAAGGACCGAGGCGGGGAGCCACTGGGGTGGCTTGCTTTCTTACGACCGCAACGTTGCCATGGTCATGTTCTCGCAATGAGGACAAGACCCATCCACGAACAATGTCTCCAGCACCCAGACACATAGAAGCAGGGTGATAATGACCGCAACCAGGAATAACACACAAACGGAAAGGCATCTTTAAAAAGACGTTCCGTGTGTGCCGCTCTTTTAGAATGAAAATATACTCTTTTTAGAATATATTCTTTTTGTTATTCTGCCGAAGCGCCCAGGGGCGTTCTCTGCACTCCACGGGTGCAGAGAGGGAAAAGCTGCTGAAATGCACCGTAAAATCCAGCAGATGAGGTGAATGAACTCGCAGATGAATTCAGCTTCAGTGAATAGAACCGCTCGGCTCCGAAGAGAAAATCTGAATGAGTGGTTGCATACCAGCTCCTTTTATACCAGGTTGTCCGGGGGAGTGGCATGCAAATTCCACTCGCCAATTCCCATTGGCCTTTTTTCAAAGATCAGAGGTGTTTAGGGCCCCCAAGAGTGACATGGACACAACATCGAGTGAGTGACAGATAGGGAACAAAACTAGTCTGCAGCCAGTTAGCGAGCTAGTCTAGATAACTAGTTTGCAAGCTAAAATGAAACATAATTCAGATTTGCTTTCAGTTAACATGAAGGAATAAAAGAGCACTAGCAAGGGGAAAAAATCATTAGCACTAGCACTTGACATTAGCGCTAGCTAGTCAGTCTTGTTAACTAATCAGTTGTTGGTAGCCAGTGTTGGGGAGTAACGGAATACATGTAATGGGATTACGTATTTAAAATACAAGTAACTGTATTCCACTGCAGTTACAGTTTAAATCATTGGTAATTAGAATACAGTTACATTCAAACAGTATTTTGATTACTGAAGAGATTACTTTGCATTTTATTGTCATTTGTTTCATTTAATATTTAGTCCGTAGACTAGGGGTCCTTTCAGATGGAAAAATGTATACATATAAATGATTTGATCCAAAGTGCATTTGAACAGCAGTGAAACACTTTCTTATGATGTGTTACATTCATACGAGCAGACAGAGAAGTAAGTTTGAAGTAAGTTTGGAGCAGAAGAAACAGAAATTAACCTTGTGTAAATTGTCAGCTTTACGCTAAGCTAAAATGCTATTTCTAGCCATTTTACATGCACATGTTACTAGACACGATCATATTTTTTTATCAAGAAAATTCACGTTAGATAATAATTTCCTTTTTTCTAGTAAGACCGTTGATATTAGGGCAGAAATTGTATTTTTGATAAAAAATGTTGTATTGTTTTCCTGTAAAAATATCTAAAAGTCCTTAAAACAAAATCAATTTGATTTATCTTGTTTTAGAAAAAACACTGCATAAGATATTTAGGTTTCTCAGAGAATGTATTTTTAACATGTGTATTTTGTGTTACTGTACTGGCAGACTTTTTATAGTCAAAACAAGTGAAAAAATCTACCAGTGGGGTAGAAGTAATCCAAAGTATTTAGAATACGTTACTGACCTTGAGTAATCTAACGGAATACGTTACAAATTACATTTTACAGCATGTATTCTGTGATCTGTATTGGAATACATTTCAAAAGTAACCCTGTTGGTAGCAACTGCTTGTGTATTTACTAGCTAGCTAGTCAAGTGTGTAAAGCATTACAAGTACCCACTATTTTACACACAATTTATTTAATAGGGCTCGCCACAGGTAACAGCAGGCAGCAGTGTGACCTGGACAGAAGTTACACTGCTTATTGTAGTGGGAAAAAAAAAGAATTGTTTTTTTTTTTTTTTTTTTTTGGACTCAAGATGGCGCCAAGTATGGCTGCTGCGTTGCGAGCTCCGACACAACATAGTAGTGTTTTGTTTGTTTTGTTCACAATTCTTATGTTTTTTTGTCTTGGATGTTGTCTGCCTTATTGTCTACGACAGACAAACACTTTTGGACATTGGTTCAGCAATTTCACACCATAAACTGGACTTCACATTTCTCAATGTCGACCCGCTGTTTACAAACACGCAAGCGGAGCCCTTTGTCTGGGCAGCACGGCCGCGGAAACGCAGGAGGAAAAGGGGAAACAGAGCTGGCGTTCTCATCAGAGTAAGACGCCGCGCAAATCGACCCCCGCTACCCACTATTCTACTGGTAAATGTTCAGTCTCTGGATAACAAGCTCTGCGAGCTGAAAGCGCGGATCTCTTTCCAACGAGATACAAGGGACTGCTGCATTATCTGCCTTACAGAAACTTGGATGTCTGCGGAGATTCCAGACTCAGCCATTGAACCCACGGGGTTCTCCGTGCACCGAGCGGACAGAGCGAAAGACCTCTCAGGTAAAAGCAGAGGAGGTGGTGTATGTTTTATGATCAACAAATCCTGGTGTGATCAGAGGAACGTACATTCTATCAAGTCTTTCTGCTCTCCTGATCTGGAATTTCTCATGCTTCTGTGTACCGAGGGAATTCACAGCGGTCATTATCACAGCTGTGTACATTCCCCCACAAGCCGACACAGACCGGGCACTCAAGGAACTGTATGGGAGTATAAGTGAGCAGGAAACCGCGCACCCTGAGGCCGTGTTCATTGTGACCGGGGACTTTAATAAAGCCAGTTTAAAATCAGTCGCACCAAAATACCACCAGCACATTAGTTTCAACACATGAGGGGACCGGGTTTTGGACCATTGCTACTCTCTCTTTCGGGATGGCTACAAATCCCTCCCACGCCCACCATTTGGCAAATCAGACCACTCTTCCATTCTGCTTCTGCCCGCTTACAGGCAGAAATTGAAACAGGAAGCACCCACCCTCAGAACGATCCAGTGCTGGTCGGACCAATCAGATTCTATGCTACAAGACTGTTTTGATCACACGGACTGGGAGATGTTCCGTTCTGCCTCTGATGACAACATCGAGCTTTACGCTGATAGCGTAATGTGTTTCATCAGAACGTGCGTAGAGGACGTGGTTCCGACCAGAACAATACGGATCTATCCGAATCAGAAACCTTGGATTAATAGCGATGTTCGCGCGGCACTTAATATGCGGACCTCAGCTTTTAATTCCGGGAACGTGGAGGAGCATAAACAAGCCAGTTATGCCCTCCGAAAAACTATCAGAACCGCAAAATGCCAGTACAGGAGCAAGATTGAAGGACAGTTTAACACCATCAACTCTAGAAGCATGTGGCAGGGAATTAACATCATCACAGACTTTAAAGGGAATAAAAACTCATGAACACCGCTGCCTCTCTCCCGGATGAGCTAAATACTTTTTATGCTCATTTTGAGGGAAATAACACCACCCTCACGGAGAAAGCTCTCGCGGCTGAAGCTACAGAGGTTAGTTCACTCTCCGTCTCTGTAGCGGATGTAACACGATCCTTCAGACGGGTGAATATCCGCAAAGCCGCAGGCCCAGACGGCATTCCGGGCCGTGTCATCAGAGCGTACGGACATTTTCAACCTTTCCCTCTCTTTGTCTGTAGTCCCCACATGCTTTAAAACATCCACCATTGTGCCTGTTCCAAAACAATCAAAAATAACTTGCTTAAATGACTGGCGTCCTGTTGCTCTGACCCCCATCATCAGCAAATGCTTTGAGAGACTAATCAGAGATTACATCTGCTCTGTATTGCCTCTCTCTCTTGACCCGCTGCAGTTTGCTTACCGCAACAACCGCTCCACTGATGATGCCATTGCATCTACAATACACACTGCTCTCTCCCACCTGGAAAAAAAGAACACTTATGTGAGAATGCTGTTTGTAGACTACAGCTCAGCATTCAACACCATAGTGCCCTCCAAGCTAGATGAGAAACTCCGGGCTCTGGGCTTAAACAGCTCGCTGTGCAGCTGGATCCTGGACTTCCTGTCAAGCAGACGCCAGGTGGTTAGAATAGGCAGCAACATCTCCTCCTCACTGACCCTCAACACTGGAGCCCCACAGGGCGGTGTTCTCAGCCCACTCCTGTATTCCCTGTACACACATGACTGTGTGGCAACACATAGCTCCAATGCCATCATTAAGTTTGCTGATGACACGACGGTGGTTGGTCTGATCACTGACAATGATGAAACAGCCTACAGAGAGGAGGTGCACACTCTGACACACTGGTGTCAGGAGCACAACCTCTCCCTCAACGTCAGTAAGACAAAGGAGCTTGTGGTGGACTTCAGAAGAAAAGACAGAGAACACAGTCCCATCACCATCAATGGAGCACCAGTGGAGAGAGTCAGCAGCTTCAAGTTCCTGGGTGTCCACATCACTGAGGGACTCACATGGTCCATCCACACTGAAGTCGTTGTGAAGAAGGCTCATCAGCGCCTCTTCTTCCTGAGACGGCTGAGGAAGTTTGGAATGAACCGCCACATCCTCACACGGTTCTACACTTGCACTGTAGAGAGCATCCTGACTGGCTGCATCTCCGCCTGGTATGGCAATAGCACCGCCCACAACCGCAAAGCACTGCAAAGGGTAGTGTGAACTGCCAGACACATCATCGGAGGTGAGCTTCCCTCCCTCCAGGAAATATATACAAGGCGGTGTGTGAAAAAAGCTCGGAGGATCATCAGAGACTCCAGCCACCAGAGCCATGGGCTGTTCTCACTGCTACCATCAGGTAGGCGGTATCGCAGCATCAGGACCCGCACCAGCCGACTCCCTGATAGCTTCTTCCCCCAAGCAATCAGACTTTTGAACTCTTGATCTCTCACGATCAAATTACATCAGCACTGCACTTTATTACCCTTACTCTTATATCTCACACCGGACTGTCATAAATTATATTATTATTACATTATATTCTCTCTTAACAACTGACTATCAGCCGACAGCCTGAATGTCAATACAGTACAATACTGTACATTCTATATATACTATATATACTTTTTTTATATATTTTTATTTTTAATTTTTATTGAATAATGTGTATCTATATAGTGCGTATTGTATACTGTACAGTGTATGTTATTATTTGTATATTGTTGAGTGTAATTTTGTGTACATTAGATGTTTAAATTGTGCTGTGTTAATTTGATGTTATTGTAAATTGGTACTGTCTCATCACTGTCACGACTGCTATGTTGATCGGAACTGCACCCAAGAATTTCACACACCATTGCACTTGTGTACAGGTGCATCTCAATAAATTAGAATGTCGTGGAAAAGTTCATTTATTTCAGTAATTCAACTCAAATTGTGAAACTCGTGTATTAAATAAATTCAGTGCACACAGACTGAAGTAGTTTAAGTCTTTGGTTCTTTTAATTGTGATGATTTTGGCTCACATTTAACAAAAACCCACCAATTCACTATCTCAAAAAATTAGAATACATCATTAGACCAATAAAAAAAAAACATTTTTAGTGAATTGTTGGCCTTCTGGAAAGTATGTTCATTTACTGTATATGTACTCAATGCTTGGTAGGGGCTCCTTTTGCTTTAATACTGCCTCAATTCGGCGTGGCATGGAGGTGATCAGTTTGTGGCACTGCTGAGGTGGTATGGAAGCCCAGGTTTCTTTGACAGTGGCCTTCAGCTCATCTGCATTTTTTGGTCTCTTGTTTCTCATTTTCCTCTTGACAATAACCCATAGATTCTCTATGGGGTTCAGGTCTGGTGAGTTTGTTTACCAGTCAAGCACACCAACACCATGGTCATTTAACCAACTTTTGGTGCTTTTGGCAGTGTGGGCAGGTGCCAAATCCTGCTGGAAAATGAAATCAGCATCTTTAAAAAGCTGGTCAGCAGAAGGAAGCCTGAAGTGCTCCAAAATTTCTTGGTAAACGGGTGCAGTGACTTTGGTTTTCAAAAAACACAATGGACCAACACCAGCAGATGACATTGCACCCCAAATCATCACAGACTGTGGAAACTTAACACTGGACTTCAAGCAACTTGGGCTATGAGCTTCTCCACCCTTCCTCCAGACTCTAGGACCTTGGTTTCCAAATGAAATACAAAACTTGCTCTCATCTGAAAAGAGGACTTTGGAACACTGGGCAACAGTCCAGTTCTTCTTCTCCTTAGCCCAGGTAAGACACCTCTGATGTTGTCTGTGGTTCAGGAGTGGCTTAACAAGAGGAATACGACAACTGTAGCCAAATTCCTTGACATGTCTGTGTGTGGTGGCTCTTGATGCCTTGACCCCAGCCTCAGTTCATTCCTTGTGAAGTTCACCCAAATTCTTGAATCGATTTTGCTTGACAATCATAAGGCTGCGGTTCTCTCGGTTGGTTGTGCATCTTTTTCTTCCACACTTTTTCCTTCCACTCAACTTTCTGTTAACATGCTTGGATACAGCACTCTGTGAACAGCCAGCTTCTTTGGCAATGAATGTTTGTGGCTTACCCTCCTTGTGAAGGGTGTCAATGATTGTCTTCTGGACAACTGTCAGATCAGCAGTCTTCCCCATGATTGTGTAGCCTAGTGAACCAAACTGAGAGACCATTTTGAAGGCTCAGGAAACTTTTGCAGGTGTTTTGAGTTGATTAGCTGATTGGCATGTCACCATATTCTAATTTTTTGAGATAGTGAATTGGTGGGTTTTTGTTAAATGTGAGCCAAAATCATCACAATTAAAAGAACCAAAGACTTAAACTACTTCAGTCTGTGTGCACTGAATTTATTTAATACACGAGTTTCACAATTTGAGTTGAATTACTGAAATAAATGAACTTTTCCACAACATTCTAATTTATTGAGATGCACCTGTATATGGCTGTGTGACAATAAAGTGATTTGATTTGATTTGATTGAAATAAGTATAGAAATGACTGCTATTTGGCATTTTGCATCACATAAGTTTGCAATCATGTACCATATATAACTGTCTTTAATTAATTGCCTAACTTTTACAGAAATGTACTGTGGCAGTGCCACTGTGAAGGCATCAGATGGTATTTTGATATAAACCAGTGCCTTAGTTTATTTCAGGTGCTATGTCCAAATATGGTAACGTACCTACACATACAAAAATAAATAAATTAATAAATAACACACACACACACACACACACACACACACACACACACACATATATATATATATATATATATATATATATATATATATATATATATAGGTGTATATGTATATATATATATATATATATATATATATATATATATATATTGTAAGGGGGTTCAGTGGAAAGGAGGAGGCGAGAACCGGCTTGACAACTTAAATAATAATTTAATAAACAATTTAAACAAAACACACAACCAAAAACACACAGTACAGCTGCCTGCAATTCTCTCTCTCTCGAACTGTTGTCCCCGGCCGCCTTTATCCCTCGCGCGCCCCATCAGGCTGATTGGGGACCGGGTGTGTCTCATTCCAGCCCGGCCCCGCCCTCCTCGGCTCTACACTCCTCCCGGCGTTGCCTCAGGCCGGGGAGCCCCCAGCATGACGTACATCCCCCCCACCCTTCCTCTCCGGGGGGGGGGGGGCATGCCTTATGCCCCGACTGCCGGCGGGTCCTCCCCGCCTTCCTTGACCTGGGAGGAGACAGGAGGGGAAAAACAACAACAACACAAAATGGCGAGGGAAAGGCCAACACGGAGCGACAGAGAGAGAGAGAGGAGAGAGAGAAAAAGAAACTCACCGGTTCTCTGATGCGCCGTCGCGTGGTCCTCGATCACTACTCCACCCTCTCAGGCGGACTGCAGCCGCTCCTCCCCGGGTGGACCGGAGTCAGACCTCCGACCCCCAGTGGACAGAACGCCCCTCCGCGTTCCCGGCGTCCCGTGGGGACTCTCCTCCGCCCCTGGCAGCGGCCCTACCACTCCAGGCTTTCGGGGAGTCGCTTCCCTCCTCTCCCCGCGGACGGCGGTCTTCTCTCGACCCCTCCGCGTTCCCGGGGGACGGCAGGGCACTCCTCCGCCCCCGGCAGCGGCTCCCTCGCTCCAGGCGGTCGGGGAGTCCCGTCCCCACTCGCCTCGCAGACGGCGGCCGTTCCCCGCGTCCGGGTGGTCGGGCTACTCCGTCCCCCGTCGGACGGCAGCGGCGCTCCCCTGGGTGGACGGCAGTGTCGAGGACCCTGCGACGGGAATCCCTCCTCCTTCCCGGGTTTCGGCACCAGTGTAAGGGGGTTCAGTGGAAAGAAGGAGGCGAGAACCGGCTTGACAACTTAAATAATAATTTAATAAACAATTTAAACAAAACACACAACCAAAAACACACAGTACAGCTGCCTGCAATTCTCTCTCTCTCGAACTGTCGTCCCCGGCCGCCTTTATTCCTCGCGCGCCCCATCAGGCTGATTGGGGACCAGGTGTGTCTCATTCCAGCCCGGCCCCGCCCTCCTCAGCTCTACATATATATATATATATATATATATATATATATATATATATATATATATATATATATATATATATATATATATATAATTCTTATTTCCTACTGGGCAGGGGAAGTGAAAAGGTAGGTGAAATGAAGTTTCTAAGCAGTTGTACATTCAGAATAGGTCCAAATAGATTTCAGCTTAATAGTGATACTTCATTGAATGGCCAATTTTACATGTATTTTCTGTATTTTCAAGATACAAAATTCTGTATTTTATGTTGATACGTTTTTTCTACACATTATTTGGTATTTTATTTGGATACATTTAAACTGAGGTATTTTATATTTTTATTTTAAATACATTTTCATGTATTTGTGCCCATCACTGGTAACAGCTTACAGTAAGGCTGTGTTTGTACAATAGAAGTCAACGGTTATGCAATTCTGTATATGTCAATGCTTTATCAAAAATCCAAACTTCATATTTCAACTTTCAATATATTTTCAACTGAAGTGTATGATCCCATTTGCTTCTAATGTAAACACCTTATTGTAACCAAAACCTTTGCTTTAAAAAAAATGTATTGACATTATTCCTGGAATACTGTCGATAGAGCTTAACTTGTATTAAGACCAGAACATAATACCTTAAGGTGTTGTCTTAACATCTAACATATGTGAACCTGTCGACCCCAGTAGGTTAACAGTAGCTTTACTGAGCCTAGATCCAGCTCTTTTGTGTGGCCTAATTATACTTGTCCTGTCTACTACACAGCACCTTCATTTTTCATCTGATGAGCTGTTCAAACCTGTCTGACAGTGGCCACCTTTGAGGGTCTTCCATTCTTGGCTCCCTTGCACTCTTATTTATGCCTAAATAGATAAACAAAAAATATTGTACATGCACTAAAAAACTGTAATTCTCTTTACGATAATGAAGGTATGATCAAAGTACACCGTGAGGCATCTACTTTGAACAACAATTTTTACATTTCTGCAGTGTTGGGCAAAGTAGTTAGTAACACAACAAGCTACATAACAAAAGTAGCTTTTACTACTGGTACTACCCACAACCTATAGAAAACACGGGACACAAGGCATGATTACTGAAATATTGTTAGGAAAACTGCGCTGTTGCTTATCATGACCACTTGCTACTTAATCAATAAAATAGTTATGCTACTTGCCACCTTTGAGGATCCCTTTATTTCACCTGGCCTTTTTTCCACAGTTATTGATGGCTAAAACATATAAACAAATATTTCAGTACTTTGCAATGTGTCATATTAAAAACTGTGATTCTCTTTATAATCATGAAGATATGATCATAATACAAGCTGATGTGATCTATGCACAACTATTTTTACATTTCTGCAGTGTTGGACAAGCTACACAGAAATGTAGCTAGCTATGCTACCAGCTACTCTATGCAAAAATTAGCGACGCTAGCTAAAATCTACTCTTGCTCTGAAGCTAGCTACACAACAAGCTAAATGGCAAAAGTAGCTTGTACTACTGGTACTACCCACAGCCAACAGAAACATGCTTGCTTGCTGAAATAAGTGAAAATTGCATTTGTCAGTACTACCCCACTACTTAATCAACTAAAAAGCTACATGATTTAAAAAAATGCTATCATCTTGCTACCTAGCAATGTTGTTAAACTAAAACCTCCGCTATTAGTAGCGATGCTAAAAGTTTGGCATTTGTCCAGTCGCACATAGCAAGAATGAGACTTGAAAACTACACTGGACAGCAAGATTATCAGCATATATCATAATGGCTAGCATTTCGGTTTCACACAAAGCTATCATATGGCTTCAGAAGATTTTTTTTTTTTTTGTCCTGGTAACCCTTACTAAAAATCTAGAGTTCTGGCAAACTTGCCGCAAATTCGGCACTCATTATTTTCACATGCAAATGAGCTTGCTATTCGTTGCAAATGTTTGCCAGAAGTTTGCAGCTTTAGTTAGTTTAGATTAGTTTACAAAATTTTCATTTTTGACTGAATTATTCTTTTGAAACAAACATTTCATTTGAACCAAATATCAGACATCCAATAAATACAATTTATTAAAATAATCGTTTTGCATCTAGAGCATCCTTGCTGATTGTCTCATAACTCATTCTTTTGCTAGTCTTTTTCAGCACTTAAACAGCAAAGGTAGACAGCTAAAACTAAAGCAACTATCACACTGTTGTCTAAACAGTGATGTGTCTCCAAATCCATGAAAAGGTAAAGCCTCAGGCCTTGCTTAGCCTTACCACAATGTTCAAGTGTAACCTCATGCTGAACCGCTGAGTGGAAATATGTCTCTGACATCATTCATGTCCTCCCAAACCCCTTGACAAATCAGTCATGTTTCACGAATCGCCTGCAGGCCCAAAACAAACATCAGCTCACTAGAGCTTCTGTGGAAGGTGTGATAAAATAAGACGCCATTGCTGAATGGTTCACAAAAGTAAAGAAGGGAAGCTGGAGAAGGAACAACAAACAGGCTCTTGAAGTCATGGCCCGAGGATGTTTCAACGTCCTGGGTGGCATCGTCTCTAGTGGCGACAGAAGAGCCAGGAGGGGGCATAGTAATGTGAAAAGACAGCGCCCGGAACAAGAGCTTCCACGTTATCCTGACCAGTTCAAAATGCATTAAACTCATTAGGTTTTGAAGTGTAATACGAAACGCATTTTAAGCATTAGTCACTGTTGCCAGGGCCACACCTGAATTTTGTCCAATGTAATGGTTAGCATGTTGTATTGTAGCATTTAGAGCACTCAAAGAAAAAAGTCCCTCTTGTTGAAAAGACAGCAATACTTTCTTGGTCAACCAACTTCACCAGAAAAATCATGCTGTTTGACCCACAATTTTTGCTGGTGAACAACATGGCTATGCTTGTACACTAGCTTGACCTGCACCAAACCAGCACTAACCAGAATAAACCAGCATGGAAATTCATGATGGTCTAAGATGCTCTTTAAAGCAGCACCGTAACATCCTCTACACAAGTATGTGACCGCAAATGCTTCTTGCTAGGCAAGCTAATTTTTATGTGTTGTTGCATTGCATAATATGCAAGACCAACTCATGAGGCTAGCCTGATCTCATTAAAATTACATGACTGAGGTGACAGTCAAAATTATTTGTAAAATGATATTACGTGGCTCCTTACACGTATGAGGTTTTTAAGGTTAATGCATGATCGAGTTTTTAATCAACCAAACCTAACTCCCTACCGTAAACCAAGAAGCCACATAATTTTGATTGGTGAAAGCAGATCCATGATGTGAAAAGACAATGCCTGGAGCAAGAGTCGCAATGTTATCCTGACTAACTAAGCCATGCTGACCTTCTGAGAAGGACCATGCTGGTTGACAATAGTGGTGTCCGTTTCATGAACAAATTGTTCTTTTGAACCAAATCATACTAAATTGTTTGGAACAGTTTGCATTTCAAGTCAACACTGATTCACAAGTTACTCAATCATTACTCACTCTCGGACATGCTTGACACTTCGACTCAAAATGAGCCAATAACCCAGAGTAACATCATCCCAGAATGAGTGATGTCTGATTTTGCCAACTCTTCTTTGCAATGAACTGCTCCAACCAGCTCATAAATCAGACAGAATGCTCTGGTTGCAACAGGTCTTGAGTCAACAGTACACTGAACTGAGAACCGCCTCTTTCCGACATGTCAGACATGCTGAGAGCTGCTGATAGTGAGCATGCGTGTGTCGAGGGTTTCATTCAGGGGGACAAAATTAATGTTTCTAATGTATTTTCAAGAACAGCAGAAATGATAACAAATAAAACATACTGGGAATATGTTAATGACATGATTGTATTACCGTTTTTTTTTTTTTTCAAAGTATGTTGATCGGGTTGCAGTAGTTCTCAGCTCAACAGTACATTGACTTAGTAGCAACCGTTCTTGAGTCAACACTACACTGAACTGTGAACTGTCTCTTTCAGACTTGTCCGAAGAACTGGTGAGTGTGGCGAAATGAATGTTTCTTAAGGTGGCTCTACACTAGCAGACTCAGAACAGCTCGAATTGGGTGGGGGGTGTCACACTTAATACTGTTTTCGCTAATCTTGCCTTCCAACGCTTCACTGTCACACCCCATTTTCACAGGCAAACATAAACAGCAAGCAGTGTTTCGTGGCAGTGGCTGCAGTTTCTGTTTTATTATTTCTGTTTACATGCAGAAAGAATAGAAATCACTGAAAGTGATGGGCAAGACAACACTTACGAGGCCACAGACAATATGGCTTCACAATTCTTCAGCGGGAATTGGAGGTAAGAACGCAAACATAACAGTCGCTTTTATTTATGCATGTGAACGTTTATAAATTGATATTAATAGATGGTAGGCAGTGTATTGTCACCTTGGACGGATTTATTTTGCAATAATGACCAGCTAACAACTGTTAACTTGTTGCACAACTATATGGAATAAATTATTAAATAGACTGGTCATTATCAAAATATGATGACAAACATGTTCCTTGACTTTTCAGTCATGAGAAAGATTTCAAATAGTAAAAAAAAAAAAAAAAAAAAAAAAACATTTAAAAGGCATAATTCTATAACCTAACCTTTTGTTTAAACCCATTTTTTGAAATATATATTTAAATTTGGCAATTATTTGAAAAAACCCTGTTCCCCTAATCTGGTTTACAACTTGTATTTCGTTTACTGTTATTTATGGGTTTTTTTATTTTATTTTTTTACTCTTTTTGTCTTCTCAGATCAAGCATTAGTGCAAGGCCTAACAAGTGTGTAAAAAAGCAAAACAAAATAAGGTGATTTTTCATGCTTTTTCTGCTGAAAAAATTATAATAATTTGCTTCCATCCTCCGGCAAAAAAATTATTTTATGCAAGTACATGAACCCAAACACTTCTAACTATGCAAGCTCGATTTTGTGCATTGCTGCATTCCAAAAAATATTAGGCGGCAATTAAAAGCACAACATAAGTGCACATTTCATTCTCAGCATTGCCACAAAGGCCACTGCTGGGCATGTTATTTAAAGTCAGTGGGCATTTTTTATGAAACACAAGCAGAACAAATTTGTAAATAAATTGAAAATGATTCTTACGTAAATTGTACCATTCAATTCAAGGGAATAATTAACGTAAGAGTGCATTTAAACACAAATTTGTTCTGCTCATGTTTCATGAATAAGGCCTGATATGTTTATAGCTAGCTACCTGAATAATAACATTTGTTTTGATGGCACACACATTTGAAGGTAACTATCGTAATTATTTGAGTACTGAGGCTAGTTACTACAAGACCAATGAAAGCGCATGCACTAAGTATTTCCAATGGTATTGTGCATTTGTATCAGCATACTTGCGTAAAGAATGTTTCAGGCCTAACTATTCAAATACATTTGGTTAACAATAAAAACAACAATGGTGGTTTGGAATTATCTCTGTACATTTTTTCCCCAGCTGTCTCGCAACTCAATGTTCTCTCCGATCGTGTGCTAATCATGTGGGTGCAATGTCAGGAAAAAGTCCATCGAAATAAGTGTCTGACCAAGAATGCTTGCCACAATCATGTTTTGTGCAATTCACCACATTCCAGAATGCTAATAAGTGGACAGAGCTTCTCACAGTTTTCAGCTATAATAACTGAGAAAAAAAGCAATCTGTGGTAAAAGCATTATCCCCAGAACAGCAGTTCATTGGATGACCACAATACTGAAATTAAGCCCTGCATGGTCATTTCTTTGAGACTGGGAGACCATTAAGATCGATAAACAGTCAAAACACTGGATATGTCTTACACCCTAATGGTCTCTCAACCCTGAGGAGAGATAGACAGTGCCCGAGGGTGCCATGACAGAACAAGAGAAGGAAATTCCATATGGGAAACTGAGAGCAGCACCACAACACAGAGTCTCTCTAAGAGCAACCGAGACTTCAGAACACACACCTGCCTAATCCAGCAAAAAAATTAATGTCAATTCCATCAAGTCCCTCTAAAACATTTGTTTCAGCACAATGTTGTAAAAAATCAGAAAAGGAATGTCAATTAGGGATGGTTTAAAATGATGAATTTTAAATGATTTTGGCTCCTTGTGAAAAGCATGAAAATAATGATCTTTTCAACATTCTCATGACAACTCGAATAGTTCATACAAGATAGCAAATCATAAGATATCGTACCACTTGGTTAACCAACTTTTATTCCCATAGAGACCAACCAATCAACAAACAGTATTTCAAATCGATACAATAAAGGCATCAAATTTTAGCTAGCCTCCTATCCAATGCTGAGTTAAAAATGATGTGCCCTGTTAAGTAAAGTCATGATATTATGCTGCATTAACAAATCATTTAATACACATGCACTAAGAAAGTGATCCTTATCCTTTTGCACCAGTAAAATAACCAAAGACAAGGATTCTTTGAAGTTGTGTTGATTTGAAAATACAAATCCACCAGAATATATGACAGTTGAAGAAATACAAAATATAAAGTGGTAAAAAAACACCTAATGTGAAATAATAATACTGAAAGACCATTTTCCACCAAGATGTGTTTAGAAATGCTTCACAAGTTAATCTTTTTCCTTAAATTATAAAAGAAACATGACATTGTAACATCTACATTAGAATCAAGCATTTGCTAACCTCCAGCTGTCAGGAACATTTCAACCAAAAATGAAAATTCTACAATTGTTTACTCAGCCTTGTATCATTCCAAACATTTATGACTTTCTTTCTTCCATGGAACACAAAAGGAGAAATTTACAGAAGAATGTACTTGTCATTGTTTCCATGAAAGAATAGGGCCTGGAACTTCCAATCTTTACAGAGGATTCAAGTGTAGCAGTTAAACTCAGTTATACCATGGGTCTGTTGAATGTTTGATTCTGATTGGTTGACAGATGTTCTAAAGTGTGCAATTATTTTCCAGTAAATGCACAGCTTTGACGTAGTTCAAGGTCCTGACCGTATAACCGTTCCATATCACTTCGCCAATTTATTTAAGTTATTTCATAGAGCCGGCTACCTGTCATGTTTAAATGTGTTTTTGTTTATGTTTTGTTTTCGTGTCTTTTATTTTGAAATTAGTTTACTTCCTGTTCCTGTTTCTTGTCATTCTCTCATGTTTCATGAGTCTTGTTCTTATTGGTTCTTGGTTTATTAGTCTTGTTATCTTGTTTATCAGTTCAGTTCTGTCATTGGTCCTTATGTTATTAGTTCTGTCTTGTCATTGGTTTGTTGTTACCCCATGTCTGTATATTTAAACCTTAATGTGTGCCTTTGTCCTTTGTCAGGTATTGTTTGTGGTAATGTTGTAGTCAAGTCAAGTCTAGTCTAATCTAGTTTTGTCTAGTCTTAGTCTAGTTCATGTTTTTGTATTTATCGCACCTTGTAAATGAACTGCACTTGGGTTCCTCACATCATCATCATCATCTGCTCCTGTCTTTAGCCTGCCTACAACATTACAGAATACCTGACTGAACATGATGAACCCAGCAATGAGGCTTATGCATCTCCGCCAAGGCGATCGTCCTCTTGAAGTCTGGTAGACCGCGTTGCCTTTGTGAGTATACTCTGACCACGAGTGAATACGAATGCATTTGACGCATGCCCACTACAACTTCTTTGTGAAACTCTTTTAGTAGAGTCAATGGCCGGTGCATGCGCTGACGATGCACACAGACAATTACAGCGTCCACAAGTCAAGAAAATCTGGCCGGCGTGCGGTCAGGTTGTGCGGACTGGATTATGACGAAATTTATGACACGCGTACTGTATACAGCAGGGGTAGGCAACCTATGGCACTCGTGCCAGCATTGGCACGTGGAGGCGTAATCACTGGCACGCCAGCAACGGTGAGAGAGGAGTAGACTATTTTATTTATATAAATTACACACATGCATTCCAGTCTACATCTCGATGTAATCCTTAATTTCTTCATGGTCACGCAGCATGTTTTCATGAGCTGAATGGGAGGCTAAACAAAAAGTTAAAATGTGACGAGACTGCAGTATACCCAACAGACTTGTGCAGCGTGTGAAAGCCATTCACGCATCACGAGCCGGCAGCGCTTCACTTTTGTTTAATCGTGCAATTAAACACGCCCGCTTTGCATCAACAATAGTGTTTAGCCTCCCATTCAGCTGATGAATACACACTGTGTGATCGTGAGGAAGGATTACATCAAGAAGTAGATTGGAATGCAGGTCAGGTGCGAAAAACTTCATATAAATAGAATAGCCTGCTTCTCTCTCGCTGTTGCTTGCATGCTGGTGATAATCCCTCTGCATGATTTTGAAAAATGTATGACAATTATATAAGAAATATTTAAGATTCCACACAATTTCATGATCAGTAATCAAATAAGCAGATTTATGACAAACTGTGTTAACTCATTTTGAAAAAAAGGACTGGTTTTCTTTCATTAAAGCACTTTCACAAGATGCTCTGTGAAAATGCACATGAAGGATCATGATTATATCATAATCATCAGGTTTTGCCAAAAAAATTTCACTCAAACTGTTATGCTGATAATATCATTTGTAATTAAAAATAAAAGATTAAATTAGAAAAATGAAAACTAGAAACATTTTCACAAGTGGACTCAAACTTTTTATTTGCTCGGTACAGCCATTGACCAGGAAAATAAAAAATAGCACTCCATGTCAAAAAGGTTGCCAACCCCTGGTATACAGTATACTTTGGCCTTTAACTTGCACTGACTGACAGGACGACAAGAGCACAAGTGCCAGGCACATTGTGTCATTGCCATGGTAACCAGATGCATTTCATCTGATTTGCTAGAAGACTAGAATGAAAGTATCATCAAATCAACGTGTGGCACAACAAAATTGCTTCTTTTCTCTGCAAACAATACCAGAGACAATAGCGAGGACTATGAGGTTATTTAATTTAAGAAGGAAAAAAAAATCTGTGAATCTACCAGCTGAAACCAGGACACACCTCTTAAAACTGGGACTTACAGTGCATCTTGGCGAAAGTAATGTTTCTGTTGAAGAGAGCCGCAAACACCGGTAATCACACATGCACGCACAAACGCACTACCTTGTTATTCAAGTAAGTTCTCCAGAAAGCAGAACAAGGCTCCGTTTGCTAGTTCTAAAGTGACATTTTCAAACTAGCAACGAATGCTTTGGCTGTCTCAAAACAACACGCCGAATCCATGCCGGAAGGAAGTAGTTTCACTCACAAAAGCATTTTGGGGACAAAAACCAGAAAACGTCTTGAGATAAAACCCAGAATGATGTCTTAAGGCATGTTAACAGTAGACAACGAGGCATTTTCGAGTTGAATGACCCTATGTGGCCATGCTAATTAATAATACATTTTAACAATACATTAATTATTCAAAATTATGCATTAACAGAATATAGGTTAAAGAAAATAAATATACTTATTTGTCCATCTCAAAAAAAAAAAAAGTTTTCTTTTTAGTTGCCAATTTCTTATTAAATTATATATTCCTATAAACCTCAATAAGCAAAAAATGTAATACTGTATGCAAACTTCATGAATTAAATCAGATCTCTATTTTAAACAAATATGGAATGCAAGTAAACTACAGTGAATTAAATCTCTTTTTAAACATATACAGACTCAAAAGAAACCCCAAACGTACATGTAAAGACATACAGAATCGGACAACTTTAGATGAAATACATCCACATCTCACTGGATGCCAAATGGGAAATGCTAATAGGCTAATGTTAGCTCATAATATGTTCAAATTATAAAATACATTTAAATACTGCACATACATGTTGTGTGTGACCCTGACTTTAATCATGAATTTGATCGAACAAAACAACCAAAATTTTTAGATTAAAAATGGCAGCATTAAAGGGAAGTGCGGAAAACAGCTAACATCTAGAGTGTGCAGCTAAGTGCCTCGCTAGAAACAAACCGCATACTGTAGTTCCGGGCAGAAGTTTAGCAAACTATTTTTGCGGTTCTGAGATCGCTGAGATGAGCAGGACTCGCAGCAAAACCCAAGAAGTGCGCGATTGGGTGGGTGGAGGTACGGTATCTGGGGTTCCACTTGGGCCACGGGGGGTGAGACAGTTCCTGGGGCTGGCTGGATATTATAGGAGATTTGTGCCTAATTATTTGGATGTCACCAGCCTGCTGACTGATCACACTGAAAAGGGAGCTCCAGACCCGGACCAGTGGATGGAGCAGTGTCAACAGGCGTTCATGCGGGTTAAAGCCGCACTTTGCGGGGGGGGCGCTTTTACATTCACCCGATTTCTCTCTCCCTTTTGTCTTGCAGATGGACCCTTCAGACAGAGGGCTGGGGGCCGTGCTCTCACAGGTGGTGGAGGGGGAGGAGCGCCCGGTGCTGTACATAAGCTGCAAGCTCTCGCTGAGGGAGACTAAGTACAGCACCGTGGAAAAGGAGTGTCTTGCCATCAAGTGGGCAGTCCTCACTCTCTGGTACTACCTGTTGGGGCGGGCCTTCACCCTCTGCTCGGATTTTACCACACTCCAATGTCTCCACCGCATGAAGGATACCAACGCGCGGATCACCCGTTGGTATCTGGCTCTTCAGCCATTTAAGTTCAAGGTGGTCCACAGACCGGGAGCGCAGATGGCTGTTGCCGACTTCCTTTCCAGAAACAGGGGGTGTGGTAGACAGGCCGGATGTCTCCCCGTCCTGAGTCGGGCGGTGGGGATATGTGGCAGCGGGGGTGTTTAATCTGTTATGTTTGTGAAGCTGATGTGTTTAAGTTACTACGTGCCTGTGAAGCTGTAAAGCATTGAAGTGGCCGATTAAAAGTCCTACCTGTGCCTGGAAAAACCTACTTCCCTGTGTTCTCCTTCCCTTCTGTTTGTGAGCTGTGTTGCAGATGCTTTTTAAACAGTATTGAAGGAGTTCTATATGCTGGGCACTTAGTGGCTGCTTTTTATAATTATTCGGTCCAAGTCATCCATTTCAAAAACTTTTATTTTTTAAATAACATTTACGTTTTGTAATTAAATATATTAATATGTTGGCACAATTATATTTTTTTCTACAAAACTAATTTCAAACATTTAAGCATACGCCTTCAGATCAAAAGGATTTTAAGATCATGAGAAACTTTTCAGGTAAGTGACCCCAAACTTTTGAATGGTAGTGTATATTTATAATCAAAATGTATCTCTCTTCGTCCACCATTGTGGAATTTGTTTCTTTTTTTTTTTTTTTTTTTTTTTTTTTCACCGAGCTCATCACGGTGCATTCTGGGATCATACAACGCTACCTTAGAATTTTAGCCAATTAATAAAACCAAATATCTTAGGAGGCAGCATAATTAAGATACCTACCTTTTGGAGCCTTGGTGTCGGGAGCACGCCTTAAAATGTCTTAAAATGCTGCCTTTGGAAGCAGATCACTAGGATTTGTAACAGACCCAATGACTTATCTTTTTCCTTTGATTAAAGTTAATTAGAACTGAACATATTTACAGCGGACAACAACTCTTAACTTTCTTCTTAATTCCTGGGTGTCCAGGTTTTAAAGCTATTTTGTTAAATTCTCCTTTGTACTTGCCCTTCTGAAAATGTACTTGCATATCCAGAGTTTAACTGTGAAATTAGTAAGATCATCTAATCACCAATAAAATCATGCTTCTCATTACCCTGGTTAGATGTAATTATGGTTTGTAGTAAAAAAAATAAATAAAATGTATTTCAGCCTCCATAAAAGTTACTTATGTTCCCCAAATATACTATATTTAATATAATAATAGTAACATTGATTTTAAATATATACAGCATTTCTGCCCAAACACCATAGTTTCTACAGTAAGTGTTACTAACTGCAAGGTAATTTTCTAGAACAGTGGTGATGTGTGGATTGAAAAGCTTGTAACTATCATTATGCAAGGCACAGTGTTTTCCCATTTGTCTGGTCACTGCTGTTTAGAATTTTGTGTCTGTTTAATATGGGAACCATGGTTCCTTTAAGGTTCCCATATCATAAGGGTGTATAACAGATCATTCTGTGTCAAGTTCAAACGGGCAGCGAGCCTCGTGGCGCAAGGTGGCTTCTTCAGCGTTGCGTGGGTGAGAGAGACTGGTCCGCTCTTCTATCTCGCTTCGGCCGGCGGATGTGCTCTGCAGTTTAATTTGGTAGCACCGTTGCATCACACTTTTGGAATATTTGGTGTTTTACATGCGCAGCAAAAAGTGGCAGCGATTACTAAATAGGAGTGGGGCAAGCGTCTGACACTCGATTGTTTAGCGGTCTGATGAAGGGAGGGTGGCCCACTTCTCTACCGACCGGCCCACTACTTGACCAGCCTACCAGGGAAAAATCCTGATGCTGCTGATGGCCAGTCCACCCCTGGCGGCTACTGCTGGAGGGCCAGTGACAGGGTAGAAAAAGGTCAAGTAATACTACGTTATGACTTTTTTTTTTTTTTGGTAAAAAAAAAAAAAAAAAAACTTGACTAACATTATAAATTAATCTTATGAACAATAACAAAATTGGAGGAGTGTTCTGAATGGTTTTTAGTGTGTTGCTATGCAGTTGCTAAGTATTCTGAGTGGTTTTTAGTGTGTCACTTTGCAGTTGCAAGGATGTTTTAGGAAGTTTTAGTGTGTTGCTTTGCATTTGTAAGGGTGATTGGGTGATTTTTTTTTTTTTTTTTTTTTTTTTTTATAAATGTGTTGCCATATGGTTGCTAAAGTGTTCTGAGTGATTTTTAGTAGTGCGGTTGGTACATTATGGTGTACTGGGTGGTTTTTAGTGCGTTGCTTTGTGGCTGCTAGGGAGATCTGGATGGTTTTTAGTGTGTTGCTCTGCAATTGCTAAGGTGGTCTGATTGTTTTTGAATGTGTTGCAATGCCACTACATCATGTTCTATTAACACGCTCTCTTAAATCGCCCAAAGTGAAAACTGGGGAAGAGCAGAGCGTGCTGGTGGCTGGGGAATGGCCTCTGTAGTCGTAACAGGAAACACATTTATGACTACCTCAGGTGGCAGGACTGGATGAGGTGCCCCCTCTTCTCTTCCGGGGGCAAAGCAAGCTGAGGGCTCAAGGGGAGCTGCAGCAGTGAGGACGGGAGCCCCAAGGAGAACATAGCAATGAGGTCGGACACCTCAAGGTGAGCTGGAGCAGATTCTGGAACCATTGGGGAAGCTGGTCTTTCGCTGAAGAGGTTCTTGAGGCAGGGGTTAAAGTAGCCCATATCCGAGGATAGCAGGATAAACTTCTCCAAATACTCCACCACAAACCCCTTACCCTGCCCGTGTGAGTACAGCTTGTTACCCATGCCATTCTTAGAGCAATGGAGGAGGAGGTGACAAACTTGTCCATGGTAATGGCAGTTTGCTGGGTCCGGTTCTGGCAAGGAGGAGACGAGACGACCCAAACGTAGAGTTAACAGAAATGCACAAGTTTATTGAATTAAACAATTAGCAGATATTGACTGATGAGAAATGGACGGGGGCGATAAACTGACTGAGGAAGTCAAGGAGCTCCGAGGTGACATCAGGGTGAGGGGAGAGGAGATGCAGTAGTAGTCCCTAGAAGGACCAAGGAAACTGAAGATGTAACCTCCAGGCACAAGAGCCAATTGGGCCAATTAGACACTCTGGCCGAGCAAGAAAAGGTAGGGGTGAGACCAAGCCGGTGGCTCCACGGAAGTCTGAAGAGACAGAGGAGGTACAAACCAAATAAAGAAAGGGAGAGGGGTTGGTGTCTGATGAAGAGAGGCATTGGAAATGTACTGAAGAATAGATCGGGAAACGGGGAGAAGAGCTGAGATTGGCGAGACAGAAAAATAAAGCACTACCAACAGACAGAGTTTATATCAGAAAACTAATCAGGCCAGACTGCGTGACAAGGCACAAGAAAACAATACGGCACTGGACTGAACACACGAGGAGGTTATTGTATATAGGGAAAGATGTAATCAAGGAAATGGGGGACAGGTGCCGCTGATTGATGAGCAGCAACAAACAATTGCCCTGGATTGCGGCCAGCACGTGCCATATGTAAAAAAAATAAAAATAAATAAAAAACACACATTAAAGGAAACACAAAGCACACAGACACACAAGACATGACAAAACAAGATAGATCATGGAAGGATCCTGACAAAACTAATAGTGAAGTAATAATAAAATGTAATATTTACACATTTGACCAAAGGAATGAGTCATACCTGGCCATCTAAACTCATAAAAACAGTACAATGTGCACACACTATGTAAATGAACAAATGATAGACAGCTTCTAGAATGTCCCATCGTAAGTCTGTATTTCTGTGCAGCAGTCGGTCTTTGCCTACTCAACACCACTACTCATACTCAGTACTGGGAATGCCTAAGCTGTTACTGGATCCCATTTTCAAGCAACAGAAATATGTCAATCATTTACACCTGCAACCTGCTTCCTGTGAAACGTGAATCTGAACCTGTGCCATGCCTTTGAGTTATTGCTTACTCACTGCAGTTACTCAACTCAGCACGGAACCTGGAACGTGCACAATATTGGGTGTATAAGAGATTTGCTAGTTAAATTAATTGCCATTGTAATTTATATAGTCTTGTTATCGTAAGTGATTTGAGCGTCTTGCTTGAGCAGATGTAAAAATTAGGCTTCCTGCTCGTGCAGAGAGGCATGTTGTTGGACTAGTCTCGTGTTGGCTTTTAAACTGCTCCTCTGCTTGGCGTTGAAAGGAAAATGGGAAGACAGATAAAAATAAGCTAAACAATTAGCATGCCAAAAGCTCCTCTGTGAATGTCGGGAGAAATTCAAGATTAGCAGTTTAAGTTTGAGAGTTCACAAAGGGCTGAAAAAAAAAAAAAAAACGGTTGGCCAGATCCTGAAATAAACATCTTCAAGTAAAAAATTATCCGTAACATTATACATTAATGTCCCATTTGTTGAGGGATTATAAAGATGTTCCTTAATGACTAATAATTCATTTAAAAATACATTACAATTCATTGATATGCATAAAAGGTTGACTTTCATGTAATACCTACCAAATAGTGAGCCATTTTACCTCACGTTATAAATGCTTATTACACCTAATACACTGACAGAACACAGCATTAGTAACCAATGAAAAGGTACCTTAATGTAAAGTAGACTCATGTGAAGCATTTATTTAGGAGTTGCCAACATTAGAAACCTATACATAAAAGTTCAGCTTGGTTTAATGGTCGCCAGGCTTTATTATATAATGCAGTATGCTGTGAATGAGCACAAAGGCTGAAATGTGTCATTGTAGAGGAATTTCGGTAACTAGGTCTACTGTAGCTAAAACCATTTTTTTGACATCAACATGACAATGAAAGTGACAACTTAACCTAAACACAAAGTAGACTGTTGCAAAATGACATACAGTAATCCCTAATATTAATCATACTACAATAATCTGTTTTGCTACATTGTGAAATAAATAATGAATTACAGCATTTCATGTTTTTGATTAATACAAATAAATAAGTGTATTAATTAAGAAACATGCAAGTTAATGCATATAAATGATTTATAATGCAATTTTTAATGACAATTTGTATTTGTCATTAATGAACCCCTTTATTTGTGAAATATACAGTATAACAGTGGTAGACTGTTGGCCCCAAAAAAATGTGGACATGAATTACGGAATTTTATGTTTTTGATTAATATATTCTAAGTATGAATAAGTGTATTAATTAAGCATTTAAAACATGCATGTTTGAAATGCAGTATTTGATGAAAGTTGCCCTTTTTATGCATGTTTCTATAACTGCTTATAAAATTATTTATAATCCATTTGTAAATGACTTGTTAGTCAATGAACCACTTTAATACTATAAACCCTTAACAATAGGAAAATCATTTCTTACTGGGGCCTGTGTAGCTCAGCGAGTATTGACACTGACTACAACCTCTGGAGTCACGAGTTTGAATCCAGGGCGTGCTGAGTGGCTATACCGCGGAGAATAGCATGAAGCCTCCACATGCACTATCTCCGTGGTAACGCACTCAACAAGCCACGTGATAAGATGCGCGGATTGATGGTCGCCAACGTGGAGGCAACTGAGATTCGTCCTCCGCCACCCAGATTGAGGCGAGTCACTACGCCACCATGAGGACTTAAAGCGCATTGGGAATTGGGCATTCCAAATTGGGGAGAAAAGGGGAGAAAAAACAAAAAACAAAAAAAACAATAGGAACATCAGAATTTGGACACTTTTGGGCACTTTAGAATATTTGCATTTCATTGCATTAGATAACAAAATATCAAAATAAGTGGCATCTGCAAATAAATTATGCTAGAGCTTTTCTAAGATCTAGCTTTTTTTCTGAGGCACTTTTTCAGATACTTTTAATCAACAGATCCCAATGATAAAAATACTTAATAGAAAATTGTCTACTATCCTAGCTTAATATGGGAGACAATATTAAGTAAGCCATATGAAAGTTTACTTGCTTGAAAAAGTGTAACACTGTGGCTCTTTGGCATTTTCAAACATTGCGACCAGCCCAAAACAGCAACATTGGCTCAACCGATGGCGTAAGTTTGGGGCAGGATTATCTGTTTGAGCAACCAATGGAAGACGAGTCAGCTATTTCTACAATTTTGTTTGGTGACGCTAGTGGCACAGAAATTCCACACTTTAATATATAGTTCATTCATTTATTTTTAAGTCTGAATTGTGTCCAAATACGGTCTGGCGTTACTGTATAATAAAATGAGTTTCATTATGTGGAAAGATTGTGGTGAATGCTTCTAACCAGAGAAGACCAATGTCACACAAAAGGCTATCAAAAGGAAGAGAAAATTAACCATGTTTGTGATTCATCTCTATCAAAAGTCTTAATTGTTCCATGCTATTAAATTTAACAAACAATCTCTCAGACTTTGAGGCTGTACTTTGTCTGTCTGACATGTATCTCAACTAGGATGTGTTTCCGAGGCAGGAAGACACAGCACGAGCATTGTGAAAGTCTTCTGGACCGAACATCAGCCAAAGATCTCTTCCAGATGTACAAAATGCTCTGACCCCCCTGGAGAGCCAGGCCCTATATCGAAAGCCACAGAGAGCGACTTTTCTCAGCATGTGTCATTTTGCCTCAGTCACACACAAACATGTTTTTTGCAGGCATATTGCTGGGTGGTATGAATCGGAAAAGGAATAATTTGATTTCCAGTACTGTGTGATTAGTCATGTGCTTAAAACATGACTCTTGTTTTCTTTCCAAACTGTAAAAAAACAACAACTGATAAGCTAAATAAATTTGGAGTCATTTGGATACATTTGGAGTCATGATGTATTTTACATGAACAAAAAAAGACTGTGAATGTGACCGTGGTAGTTTTTTTATTGCTTTTTAATGTTTTTGGAGAAAATGAAATCAAAAGTGCCTTTTCCCCTGGGCGGCCAACAAATGTTAAACTACTGTAAATTAAAAATACATTTTGAAAATAAAATAGAAATAAAAATTAAATGTAAAACGCTAAACTAATAATCATGTAAAGAACTGTAAATCTGTTTATGCTTTCCTGTAGTGTTTGAGCTCTTCATCTTTCCTATTAGAGACATGGTCATTGTTGTCATACGATCTTCCGATGTGTGATCTGGTATCCAGTTTTTTTTTTTTCTTCGAAAACTCAGAGGTAATTAAGTTCCACTTGACTTGTACCACCCCCTCTTACTTATTTTATAATTTACTGGTACATTAGTCACCAGACATCCAACAGTGCAATGATACATCAAGGCATTTGTATTATCCAGCCCAAGCAGTTGAGTCGAAGATGAGAAAATACCTCGGATCAGGTTACGTCCCCCCGTGATTAATAGGGAGCATATTTCATGTCGATGTGGAGTACCACTGTTCACCTGATTATGGGCCCTGCTAACTCCGACCACCGATGAGAGCAGCAGCCTGTTTATTTCGATTCAAAGTATAATTTATACTAGTAAATATTTATTTATTATTTTAGTTTTTTATATTTATATTCTTATGTTTGTTATATACTGTGTGTGTGTATATATATATATATATATATATATATATATATATATATATATATATATATATATATATATATATATACTTTATAATCATTTAGCATTATTTTGTAATTTCTTAACTTTAAAAAGAATTTAGCTCTTTTAAAAATATGTTTTTTTAAAACATCCTCTAGAAAGTGGCATGTTATGGCATAGTTTGGCTAAAATAAAAAGTTATTTAAAAAAATTGAAAACAAGTATATAAAAGTTGCCACAATTTATAATACTTTAACAGTGCATAATAATATACAGTATACTTAAAATTATCATTAAAATAAATGAATCCCATCGTTATAATAAATAATAATAAAAAATAATTATTACATCCTCTAGAATGTGGCATGGCTAGAATAAGCAATAAGTATTTAAAAGAAGGAAGCTGGCATTGCTACAATTTACAATACTGTGATAATGTAAAAAAAAAAAAGTTAGAACATTAACAAGAAAATCTGATTTTTTCAAATAGATTTTCTGGTGCTTTCCAATGCAAAACTCACCAGCATTTTGCTAAGCTACTGTAGATGGTTGTCAGTATGTTGCTATATGGCTGCTAAAGTGTTTTCAGTCATTGTTAGCATGTTGCAATGTGGTTGCTACCATGTTCTAGGAGGTTGCTAGGGCGTTGCTACTGTATGTGACTGATGGGGTGTTCTGGGTGGTCATTTACAGGCCCAAGTCAAAAGATCCCAGTCCCACCCTCAGGTCTTAGTGGTATTCTAGACAAGGATATATTGCCTGTATAATAATCATCAGATAAAATAATAAGCCCAATTGCTTAGAAAAGTAATAGCACACCTGTCCTCTGGTATCATTCATGACTGTAGCACTAACTGTGTGGGACTACGCATGTCCCAGCAAGGGCCATCTCAATTTTAAATTCTCAGCAATAAATGCAAACCTCATCAACCTTCTCAAGCTCTAGCTTGTAAAATAGTAATTCTGACACTGCGAAAATTCATCTGAATCTCTGTTGGTACAGCAAAGTCACAGAGCGACATATTCTCTTGCCAGAGCCTCTTAAGCTGGCCTATCACTTGCCTGGGGAGAATGGTGAAAGGAGAGAATTTGATATTGATCCAACTTCCCAGACACCCACAGTCAAGGATCTAGTTAACAGGATTAAGTCACTCTGAATAGACTTACACCAGAGACAGAAAAGGCCTTCTTGTTGAAGAGGACCCTCCAGCAAATCTCCACCAACAATCTGTACTTCTGCCTACACTTAAGCAGAGTCCTCATGTTAACCAAGAGGATTTGGGGGCAAAATCTGCACTCACGTTTCCACTAAAGTTTGTGCGTGTTGATGTCACAACACAATGCTTGTTTCAAACACAACACTGCAAGTAACACCTAAATCTTGTGTTCCCACAAGAAAGAAAAGTGTATTACTTTGTTCAATAGTGTCCATGTTTCACATGTTACTATTATAAATGATAGCAATAACACTATGTAAGCACTACCACAAAATAATTACACAGTAAGTGCATGTAGTGGTATTCAGTACTTTACGTACAGAAACACATATTTTATCAGGTAAATCTCAACAAAATTGACAGGAAATTTCTATATTTCACCCCAAAAATAATAATAAAAAACTTTCATTTTACATATATAAAAATATAAAAAATTAATTAGAAAATTAAATGAGAAAATTATAAAAAATTAAGAACATTACGAAATTTTTGCATTGTGAATGCATTTTTATGTCAATTAAGTTTATTTTTCTCCTTTTATTTCTCTAATATAAATACAGATATCTTATTTGAATTGTAAAGTACATTTGTTTAGTATAATTAAGTATACATAGTAGTGGTATTTGCTGCACTTAATCGAATAAGTGCTTAGTTAACGGGAAAACTTCAGAGAAGTATTTACAGTATTAAAGTAATAAAGTTTCCCCCACATTATAGTAATGAGAATACTGCTTGTAATATTGCTTAATTTTTCATGAAAATAATACCACAATGCAAATAAATAAATAAATACAAAATATTAATGGTCCTTTAGACTTCATTTTTATTTTTGCAAAATTGAATTTAATGATTTAAAAAGTGATGATGTGGGAAAAAAAAAACATTTCTTTGTAAGATTCATGTAATGCTGATGAAAAAATTTTGACCAAAAATGTAAATATACAGATTTACCACATTTAGTCAATTCCACACATCTCCATTTCGATTTGTGTCAGATTCTTTCTGTTTCAATGTGGTCAATGTGGCCTTCTCACATAGCTTCCGTGTCTATAAGCGTTCCGATGACTCATTCCCCTTTACTATACCCGTCAGAATTCCAGGACCCAGGTCCCATTGACTGGCACCTCTCCTGCAGGCTGTCTCTCTGGTGATTAATCCCAATTATGACCCCTTCCATTACAGCTAGTGAAAGGTCATGTGACCCAGACGGAATTCTCAGGCGTGATTAGGATTAGCGGGCCATCTCTCTTGGACAGAACTGTCGCCAGTAGCTCTGCTAGTTATTAGCGCCTGGCCATCCACGCCAGAGAACAACAAGCCAGTGTCTGCTGCCTCTAAAACCCTCTGGATTAGATGCAAGACCCCACTAGAGCATGACAAGGCTTTTTGTTACTGGACTCCATTGGCTTGAATACAGCTTGTTGTCTGTATTTTTTCCCGTTTGGAATACTGGATTAAGTAGTTGCACCAAAAATAGGTTATACTGTATCTTGTGGCCGATTAATATCTGTCTAGAAAAAAAGCTCTATTTAGGGCACAAGGAAGTTCTTTTAGGGTGTGGTCCTTAAGAACCTTCAGTAGTTGTTGATTGCAAGGGATATTAAGAAGATCATCTTTGGACATGGCAATTTAATTTTTCTCTTTTTTCATCAGTTTAATTGAGACAATGAGAGATTGGATGTGAAGTGATGGATGAACAGGATTAGGAAGTGTTACAAGCCGGATTCAAACTCACATTGCCTGCCTGAGAAATAAGGCTCAATGTATCAGAGCACATGTGTTAAAAATTTAGATTTTCTCTGATTACATTATCGTAGTAAGGAGCCCCTTAGGGCACTGGGAGGGAATTTTATTTCTAAAATAGTTTTGCATTCCCTTGCAATGATTTTTCCATTCCCTCCAGGGCTGGCACGTACTGAAATGCTGCTGTAGGCAAAACACAATTCTGTCCCTTGAACGCAGTCTCCCTTGAATGTTTCGCTATCTGGGAGGTATGAGGAGTCCCACCACCCTCACTGAACATTTTTGCAGCTCTCGCTCTCCTATATCTACGTGCTGGCCATGGTTCCCTCACAATATACTATTTTGTTCTCTCGCAACAGTTTTGTGTTCCCTCACTATTATTTTGGGTTCCCGAAAATTATCCATGGTTTTCCACAGTAACCATTTGTGGTAAACCATTTGTATTTGTAGTAAAACCATAGCCATAACCAAACCATAACCACAGATTTTACCATTGTTTAACTTACATTGTAAAAAAAAATCCTGTTGTTTTTACAAAAACAAAAAAACAAGGAAAAAAAAAAACAACTGGCAGCTGTGGTTGCCAGAATAATTATGTAAAAAATACAGTAAAAATGTAAACAACTTTACAAACCTGTTAATATACATAATATTGTATGTGTTTATAATCTTATGATGAACAGAATGATGTTTTTTGTTTTTATTTGTAATCTTTTTTTTCTTTCTTACTTTTTTTTTTTTTTTTTTTTTTTTTTTTTGTCCCAAATTTGCAAGCTTGTTATTCTGGTTCTGTTCACTCTGTCTCACTTTGAAAAGTGTTATTTCATTCCTCTAGATGGCAGCAAGCACTAGAATTGTTTTTTTGTTTTTTTTCTATAATGCATTTTAGACCTCACAGATGTGCTCGTCCATAGACGTTCAGTCTAATTTTCAGTTTATGCACCACCCTCATTGTTTCATTGAATATCTCGGCCTCTGAGTGGACTAGAAGCTCAATCTAGAAAGATTGGAAAACAAAATAAACTATACAGTCACATTCCTGAGAATGAGTGCTTTCATTTGATATATGACTTGATGATTTAAGTGCCATGTGAAAGAATTTTGTATTCATATTAATATTTCTACCCCATTTGTGACGCAAATGTTTTCAGGCCTTATTTTGTTATTTTGTGTAACTTAAATGCATAAGTGGTGGTATACTCTGAAAAAGTTCAGATTCTAAGCTTTCAAATGATACCTCATATGCCTGACCTATGCATACAGGAACTTTAAAGTTTTAAGTGTAAACGTTTTTCCACCAGTGGGTCCACAGAGTTTACAATGGTATTTAAATATGGTAATCATACAGTATATCGAAGTACCATGGTAGTACCATGGTATTCACTTAAGTAGTTTGAAGAACCATGTGGATACAGAATGGTAGATACTGTAAATATGGTAGTTGTGTATCAACTCAGATATTGAGTGTTACTGCCCACACACACACACAAGGGATTTGGAACTTTGAACAAAAGCTTCCACTACATACAGAATTGTAGCTAGACACATAATTACAGGATAGGATTAACAATAAATGTATGTAGAGTTGTTATACTGTATGTGCAAAGGAAAATATGTTCAAATGGGTTTTTACAGGTAGTAGTATAAATATCACAAATAAAATATAAAAAATTTTATTTTGCATATTGAACACGAGTTTGTATAGATGGTATATATAAATATACATTTACATGTTTTTTTTTACATGCACATGCATTCTATATAGCAACATACTTTATACAGTACTTGTATACTGTATTGCAATGCACTGTACTATACTGTACCATCATGGCTTTGATAAAAATCATGTGAATAAGTCTTTTAGATGCTTTTTCATGACAGTATGCTCTGTGCATCTGGTTGAAAAATATGAAGCAGCTTAAATGTAGCAAGACACTTTTGGTGTGTAGCTTGCTACTTTTTCTGAAGTGTTACTTTTAGCTCAGCTTGACTAATTTTTCTGTTGAGTAGTTGTAGCTTAGCTACCTACATTTTTGTGTAGCTTGCCCAACACTGCAGGTTTTTGGTAGGAACCGTGGTAGAATGATTAAGATTTTTTATTACCATAGTTGTAAATCAAATTCTCAGATTAACATTCACAATTTGGTTCCACATAAATGCCAAAGTAGCCATTATATTACTAAATCTAACAAGAGTAAAGACAAATATTGTCTTTCTAACTTGAAAGTTTTCACAATAATTATCAACAAATAATAAGATAATAGCAACAGTTTCTGGGTGTTGGATAAGACTTAAGCATTTGCTTATCAATCAATAGTTTTGGTTGTCCTATATTGTTACTATAGTTTTACTACAAATATCTGTAGCTCTAGACTTGTTACCCACTGAAGCTAAGCAGGGTTGAGCCTGGTCAGTACCTGATGGGAGACCTCTTGGGGAAAACTATTGGCTGCAGCTGGAAGATGTGTTAGTGAGGCCAGCAGGGTGCTCACCTTGGTCTGTGTGGGTCCCTAACTCCCCAGTACAGTGAAAGAGACACTATACTGTAAAAAGGCACCGTCCTTCGGATGAGACATTAAACCATTAAAAAAGAGTAGGGGTGTAACCCCAGTATCCTGGCCAAATACAATCTGAATAAATGAATCAATAATTCAATCAGAAGGATGCTTTATAATGCAGTTTTTGTGTCAGACAACAGGAGCTCACAGACAGGCAATAATAAGTAGTTCCATGTTACATACAGGTTATACATCCATCCATCCGTCCATCCATCCAACCATCAATCCATTTTCTATAACCGCTTATCCTATGTAGGGACACAAGGAGTGCTGGAGCCTATCCCAGCTTCCTCAGGTCGAAGGAAGGGAAACACCCTGAATAGGTGGCCAGTCTATCACAGGGCTAACATATAGACAGACAAACACATTCGATTTCTCAGGGCCTGCAAAGCCTTCTCTACTGGCCTAACATCCCAAATAAATACTTATTTTATATCCTTTCATTCTCAATCACCTTTTTGCCTATGTATTTTTAACTGCTTTCCCCTCTTAATTAATCTACAAACAAATAGAGAAAAACAAAAAGTTTATCCAGTCAGAATGTATTCCTTGATGCTTACAAGCAAATTGTGACAGCTGTATCACAAATCGTATGCCCGAAGCAGCGTGTGAGTCTGAGCTCCACCCCGTCAGGCCTTCAGAATTTCCATAGAATCCCTCAAAAGAGCAAATGAATGAGCAACTAAAGTCAGATTGTCAGATTCATCAGCCAATCAGATTGATTTATTTGTTCTTGGTGGGTGTGATCTTTAGGATATGTCTTGGTCGAGGCCTTCCAGCTGGCCTTGAGTGATGCAATCACGCTTTAAGTTACCTAATTTGAAAGCGTAGAGCGGAGATCTTGCTGACCAGTCAATTGTCATTACTGCCACTATCGCCATTGAGAAAGAGATCCTTATGGATTTAAAAACCTGAGATGTTCTGCATGACCATGTGATTGCTTAATTTATTAAACAGGAAAGGAGGACTGATTTTCACTTCAAGCAAAAAAGTGCTTTTTGCATTGTTATAGCAACATCAGGAGTTTTCTAAGTGTAAATTAGGCTGCTTGAGCATTCAGTGTCTAATCAAGTTTTGAAAAGTAGTGCTGTGTTTCATTCAACTCGGAAAGTTGGATTTTACAACTTAGGAAAAGTGCAATGGAATGCATCTTGAAGTCAGAATTACAACTTGTAGGCTTGTGCAGAAATTCTCAACTCCGATTTCGCTGAGATGCAGGGGCATGATGTCACACAAACATGTCTCACTCAGTGAGATATACAAAGTATGTGATAAACATTCACTTTATTAAGCAATATCGATAAATTAGTTAGTTTCCAATTTACATGATATTAAAGCTTGTTTAACAAACGCTTGCTGCAGAAACAGGTGTATAAAACATTATAATCTCTTTTGATAATCGTACACCTGAAGCACAAATGCTAGTGCTGCAGCATTGTTTATCATTTGGGTTGCTAGGAGACATCTCTAATGAGAGTCAAACCCCTGCTAAGCTAAAGGGAGCATTTCAGTTCATAATATCGGGGAATGGAATGCATTTATGGTCGGAGATATCAAGTAGGAATATCCCACATCCAACTTGAATGGAACGCAGCATAACCGTGTACCCTGACGAAATGAAATTTATTGCAAGCAACATTAAAATCGCAAATATTATTAGATAGATTTTCCAGGTATTATATGCCTCCTTGGTAGATTCATATGAAAACTTATGATTTTTGAATGTCTGTTCGGGAGACATTCATTTCACAGAACAGTCACGCTGCAGTTAAAACTAGGCTTGCTTGAGCATTAAGTGTCGTTTCAAGTTCTTTCATGGCTTTCATGCATGGACGTGTTTTTAAAATGTCAATTGGTATTACTAGTTAGCTGTGACATAATGTATGATGCCCCAAGGCATAGGGTGTCTTATTCATGTGAAACTGTGGTTTCTTAATGGCATGAATCACACTGAAGGCCTAGACTTAAAATGTATGGCCTGCCACTGCAATTTAGTATTTCCAATTTACCAGACCTGCATGTTTTTGTACTGTAGGGCAAACTAGAGCACCTGGAGGAAACCCACGGCAATACGGAGAGGACTCGCAAATTCCAAACATAAAGGCCAGGTAAATACAGGTTATAATATTGAATCTATTCTGGCATTGGTAGTAATAACCAGTTCCCTGTTACATGCAGCCATTCATGACTTGCACCCCTGTCAGTCATGTCTCAGTGTGGCACGTCACAGGGTCTGCAGGGACGGAGACATATAGCCTCACCATTGGTGAGCTCATCCCATTCCACCCTGATCCCCCTTGGCACCTCTTTCTGATGGTATTTTAATCTTTCCTGTGAATAAAGGTCTCCCACCTCTCTGTTTAAAGGCCTCTGGTGACCTGTTTCTGGGACGGCGGTGCATATGGGTTCACAAGGCTGATAATATTTCTAACCTCATTGTTCATCAGCAAGAATTGCATTGAACTCCCGTCCCATGGTCGCAATTTAATAGGGAATGGAAGTGCTGGATGGTGTCACATCTCCACAGGAGTCCAATGCCACTGGGAATTCCAGAGCTGTGAATTAATGTTTCAAACACTGTGGTCAAGCTATTGTGGGGTGTAGCAAGCTAGCATGGGATAGTGTGGAGATGTAGCTAAAGCTCAACTAACCAGAGCCAGATGGTTGCTGGTTTGAGTCTTATAAGGAGAGAGCAATGAACCCCCATTGTGCCCTTGAGCAATGTGCTAAAACGGGTGTAATTTCTGCGATACTAGCGTTACCAAACATAATTCGCAAAAAAATTACTTATTTTAAAATGTTTTCCCAAACACATCCCCCATCTTCCATTGGTCATCAAACAGACAGTTCTGCCCCAAACTCACAGCGTTGGTTGAGTAAATGTTGTTATTATGAGCTGGTCGGGGTCAGGGGCACAAAAACATGAATGCAATGTATGCAACACTTAGGGGTGGTGCAAACAGGAGTACATCGAATAAACCTCAATGCCAATACCAATGTCAGTCGGATGCGAAACGCTCATCAAAATGTAAATATGTTCTTCTTCTTTCATCAAAATGTAATAACTTGGTCTGCCTCTGAAACAACTTTCCTTTGTAAACCAGTGGCCATATAACTGTTTATTCATTGTTTTAGGCTAATGTTGTAGTTAATGCTGCTTTTAAAAATTTTGTCAATAGTTAATAAAATTATTTAATGCTAGCTTGTGTTTATATAATAAAGATAGTGGCAATAATAGTGTGGCGGAACGACCCGCCTCTCCCTCTCATTATTGTCGCATTGCCTCTGAGGGCCATCCTTCAGCCAGGCTCACAACGGGAGTGGATAGGACAGAGGAGAGGTGCAGTTTAATAAGCCTCATCACCACTACCATAAAAACATAGAGCGCACCTCTCCTCGGAAGGCCGGCTTCTATCTCCTCGTATGCACACACTGGCATCCTCGCAGGTCCAGGAACGGAGCGGGGGAGGGTCCGACGCAAGTTAGATGCATCGACGGACCCACACGCCTGACTCCCGGTGCTAATTAGATGTGACGGCAGGGATTAGAGCACATGTCAGGGAAGTTGAGCCACTCGAGGAAGCCTCCCCTCACGTCTGGATCCAGGAGGGGACCCTGCCTATTATACCTGGACTTTTTCTCTCTTCACTTCCCACCTTCACATAGCCCCATTTACCACGTGGGTGCCAGATCCCCCTTTATTTTGGACACCATTTCCCCATGGACACTTTATACCCCTTTTTGAAAATGTTTATGTTTATTATTATTTGCAATAAATGCCTCTCCGAGGCCTGACGCCAC
This sequence comes from Myxocyprinus asiaticus, assembly GCF_019703515.2. Classification (NCBI taxonomy): domain Eukaryota; kingdom Metazoa; phylum Chordata; class Actinopteri; order Cypriniformes; family Catostomidae; genus Myxocyprinus; species Myxocyprinus asiaticus. The sequence goes on along the minus strand of NC_059380.1, from coordinate 36,673,405 downwards.
TGTGTCTGTTTCTTGCTCACCCTGACACAAATAGCAAGTATAAGTGTTACCATTGGGATATGTCAAGATGCTGCTGAGGGTTAATTTGACATTCAGTCTCCACGTGCCATTCAGAAATCCTCTTCAAAAGTGGGTGCCAGCAATGTTTCAGGAGGGGAGTAGTCCTTCACAATCTACTGCAAACTTTAGGACTGGCTCCAATCTGTATCACCCTCTTGTCCATCCAGTTGGACCATCCAACATCCAATTTCTGATGGATAAATTCAAGTCTGAATATTTTCCATGAATATCCGGTTTAACTTAAATGACCAGATTCCTGTTGATTTTATGTCCCTGGTTGCTTCAGCGGGATAATCCCTGTCATGAGAGCACTGTAAGTTACTTTTGATAAAAGCGTCTGCTGATTGACTGCTTACTTAATACAGGGGTAACTGGCAAATAAACATAAGCTCCAAGATTCTGTCGCAATGCAATTCCACAGGGCTGTTAACACCACAGCTATACTTCAAAAACAGTTTGTGTTTGTTCATGGACAAACTGGATGGATGAGTTTACCTTGATGAGTTTATGATGTCAACTTTGAACATCAGTTCATCCTTCCGTCTACTTTAGACCAACAGACCTACTTTAGAACATGTTTGACTTGAAGTCTCACTGTAAATCTTCCAAATCTTCTCTCATTCACTAATGGTGAATGCCACTCATCAAAAAGATTTGTATGAGAGTGTGCATGAAAATGGCAGTAAATCTCAGTGAGTTGCACATAGGTGAACTGAAGGGTTATTCAGTTCAGAATCTGTGTGTAAACAAGCATCAACATAATTGAGCCAAGCTGCTCTTCAAAACATACAGTATTCTGTCCTCCACAAAAGACAACAATGTTGTATTGCTTCAGTTGGGCTGATGTTCCCTGCTGAAAAGACATTTAGATAGGAAGTGACATCTGACCAAAATGCAAAGCAACCAAGCACAGTTCATCTTGTTTTTAAGTACCGGTTAGGGCGCATGAATCTGAAATAGAATGTACTACAATAATAAACAGGCACTGCATCATAACTAGACTAGTCTACCACCTAAATCAGGGCTGTACAGTGACAGTTTCACCCACATTTGCAATTTGAAATTGTAATTTTTGGTAACACTTTAGGTTACAGCCCACAATTTATAGTGTAAGTACACCAAATTTATTGCGTACCTTTTTTGTAGTAATAGTGTAACTACACTGTACGTACTTGTAGGTATAAGGGAACAATATGCAAAGTTTGGGGAATAAGGGGGTAACAACCTGGAAAATGACAAATAATTTATACTGTAAGTATTTTATAACTAAGGAGTAATTATTTTAATATTACTTGGTATATGACCTTATACTATGCTAAACAACAATCTTACTTTGAGAGCAATTAAACAAGAACATACACAGCATACCTTTTTGTAATAATAATGTACCTACACATATAGGCTACTGTAGGTATTTTTTAACTATGGGGTACATACTCTATTATTACAGGATACATGCAGGTTTTTTTTTTTTTTTTTTTCACTACTGTCATCTGATGGAGTTTTGGTTCCTTGCCATTGTCACCTTTAGCTTGCTAATTGGGGGCTTAAATGACTATTACTATTCAGAAAATATTAACGAACTAACTGTATTGACACTATCAGATGAGATTGCAAAACTTGAACTGAATTGAGCTGAATAATTACATTACTGTCTTGAGCTGCTTTATAACTGAAATTGAAGTATTTTTCATAATTGACGCATTTTTAAACATTACTGTTATTTTTCTGTTTATTACTGTGAAGCTGCTTTGAAACAGTCTGTAGCCTATAGTATAAAGCACTATATAAATAAATGTGATTTGACTTGACTTAACTTGACATGATGGAGATATTATGTGGTATATGACCTACTATGCTAAACAACAATAATTTGGGAGCAATTTAGAAAGAACATACACTGCATACCTTTTTGTAATAATACGTATTATATTATACATATAGGACTAGGTTTTTTTTTTTTTTTTAACTACGGGGTACATATTCTATTATTACAGGATACATGATGGAGGTTTTTGCTATATGACTTTATTTAGAAATTTAAATCAAAGCTACTTACAGTTGTGCTCAAAAGTTTGCATAACCTGGCAGAAGTTGTGAAATTTTGGCATTGATTTTGAAAATATGACTGATCATGCAAAACAAATGTCTTTTATTTAAGGATAGTGATCATATGAAGCCATTTATTATCACACAGTTGTTTGGCTCCTTTTTAAATCATAATGGTAACAGAAATCACCCAAATGGCCCTGATCAAAAGTTTACATACCCTTGAATGTTTAGCCTTGTTACAGACATACAAGGTGAAACACACAGGTTTAAATGGCAATTAAAGGTTAATTTCCCACACCTGTGGCTTTTTAAATTGCAATTAGTGTCTGTGTATAAATAGTCAGTGAGTTTGTTAGCTCTCACGTGGATGCACAGAGCAGGCTAGATACTGAGCCATGGGGAGCAGAAAAGAACTGTCAAAAGACCTGCATAACAAGGTAATGGAACTTTATAAAGATGGAAAAGGATATAAAAAGATATTCAAAGCCTTGAAAATGCCAGTCAGTACTGTTCAATCACTTATTAAGAAGTGGAAAATTCGGGGATCTCTTGATACCAAGCCAAGGTCAGGTAGACCAAGAAAGATTTCAGCCACAACTGCCAGAAGAATTGTATGGGATACAAAGAAAAACCCACAGGTAACCTCAGGAGAAATACAGACTGCTCTGGAAAAAGATGGTGTGGTTGTTTCAAGGAGCACAATATGACGATACTTGAACAAAAATGAGCTGCATGGTCGAGTTGCCAGAAAGAAGCCAATGCCACAAAAAAGCCCGGTTACAATATGCCCGACAACACCTTGACATGCCTCACAGCTTCTGGCACACTGTAATTTGGAGTGACGAGACCAAAATAGAGCTTTATGGTCACAACCATAAGCGCTATGTTTGGAGAGGGTTCAACAAGTATTGTGCTCCTTGAAACAACCACACCATCTTTTGCATGATCGGTCAACCGAGCTTAATGCACTCTCCTTGAAGACTGCCCTCCTGACTGCGCTCACTTCCATCAAGAGGGTAGGTGACCTGCAAGCGTTCTCTGTCAGCAAAACGTGCCTGGAGTTCGGTTCAGGTTACTCTCACGTGATCCTGAGACCCTGACTGGGCTATGTGCCCAAGGTTCCCACCACCCCTTTAGGGACCAGGTGGTGAACCTGCAAGTGCTGCCCCAGGAGGAGGCAGACCCAGCCCTGTCATCGCTGTGTCCGGTGCGCGCTTTACACATCTATTTGGATTGCACGCAGAGCTTTAGAATCTCTGAGCAGCTCTTTGTCTGCTTTGGTGCACAGCGGAAAGGAAGCGCTGTCTCCACTCAGAGGATCGCCCACTGGCTCATTGACGCCATAACTATGGCATATGTCGCCTAGGACATGCCGCCCCCGGTAGGGCTACCAGCCCATTCTACCAGGGGTGTAGCGGCTCCCTGGGCCCTGGCCAGGGGTGCCTCTCTAACAGACATTTGCAGAGCAGCGGGCTGGGCAACACCCAACACCTGTGCAAGTTCTACAACCTCCGGGTGGAACCGGTTTCGTCCCAGGTAGTGGCACGCAACACAAGCGGATAAGCCTGGGATAGCTGGCCGGGTGTATCGCTTGCACATAGCGCCTTCCACCTCCCTTGGAGCTGAAGACATGTGCCATTAATTCCCAGTAGTGTTTACAAACTTTTTTCCCTGGTTGACTTCCTCCGAGCCCTGTGGCAGCCGAGTTTTCGGAGAGACTCGCTGCCGGCCCAGTACACGCGCTAACTAAGAGCCCTGTTCTGGGGTAGGTGCTCCGCATGTGGCGGTTCCCTGTAAGGCTAACCCCATGCGATATATATCTTCCGCTAGTTTGTTTCCCTGCTGGCAAACTGCGTCTTCCTTGGGCAGAACCCCTCTGCCCCAGTCTCCATGTTTGTAGTAACTCCTCCCCCATTGGGCAGGATCTACCTTGAAGGCTCTCCACATGGTTGGAAAGACCATGTGATGTATTCTTCCACTTAAATATCCCCCCTCTCTTTGGGCGAGGTGTGGTCTCCGCGGTGTCTTCCCCTTGGGAGGGACACCCCCCAACTAGACCTGGCGGCCCAGTCAGATAATCCCCCTTCTTTTTTAGGGAGTGGAAAAAGAGAAGGGGAAAAGAGGCCACGACTGGGTTATGCCTGTCTCTATCTTTGGGTAGTCGACTTGTCCCCAAAAAGTGCTGTTCGACACTCATAACTATTTTTGGGGAGGTTACGTGTCGACCTGGTGTGCTGGCTATGAGGCACACAGCAGTCTGCCCACCACACACTGCCAGTTCACGTAACACGGTTCAGCCAGTTGTGGCGCTTCGTATAGGGACCCCTAGTGTCACTACATTGACACAACGTCAAGTGAGTGACAGATAGGGAACGTCATGGTTACTGGTGTAACCTCCGTTCCCTGATGGAGGGAACGAGACGTTGTGTCCCTCCTGCCACAAGGCTGAACTACCCGCTGAAATGGCCGGACCTTATATTGGCTCCTCAGCATAAAACCTGAATGAGTGGTTGCATACCAGCTCCTTTTATACCCGTATGTCTGAAGGAGTGGCATGCAAATACCACTCACCAATTTTCATTGGCCTTTTATCAAAGACCAGAGGTGTCTCGGGGTCCCAAGAGTGACCCCCTAGTGTCACTACATCGACACAATGTCTCGTTCCCACCATCAGGGAACGGAGGTTACACCAGTAACCATGACGATTCAGCATGTTTCTGATATTCAGAGAAACACCATAGTGCAGGGCCGGCCCTAGCATTTTGGGGGCCCTAAGAAAATTTTCAAAATGGGGCCCACCTACCTTCAAGTACATCTATAAATTGTGCAAATTAATAATCAGAATCAGAATTAACTTTATTGCCAAGTATGCTTACACACACAAGGAATTTGTCATGGTGACAGAAGTGCAAAGAGAATGCAACAATATACATACATATAGTGACATAAAAATAAAAAAATAAGATACAATGGCGGCCAAAAGTTTGGAATAATGTACAGATTTTGCCCTTATGGAAAGAAACTGGTACTTTTATTCACCAAAGTGGCATTCAACTGATCACAAAAGTCAGGACATTAATAACTTGAAAAATTACTATTACAATTTGATTTATTTTTATTTTTTCAGAACTTCTTAAACTACTTTAAAGAGTTCTCATCAAAAAATCTTCCACGTGCAGCAATGACAGCTTTGCAGATCCTTGGCATTCTAGCTGTCAGTTTGCCCAGATACTCAGGTGACATTTCACCCCACACTTCTTGTAGCACATGCCATAGATGTGGCTGTCTTGTCGGGCACTTCTCATGCACCTTACAGTTTAGCTGATCCCACAAAAGCTCAATGGGTTTAAGATTCATAACACTCTTTTCCAATTATCTGTTGTCCAATGTCTGTGTTTCTTTGCCCACTCTAACCTTTTCTTTTTGTTTTGCTGTTTCAAAAGTGGCTTTTTCTTTGTAATTCTTCCCATAAGGCCTGCACCCCTGAGTCTTCTCTTTACTGTTGTACATGAAACTGGTGTTGAGCAGGTAGAATTCAATGAAGCTGTCAGCTGAGGACATGTGAGGCATCTATTTCTCAAACTAGAGACTCTGATGTACTTATCCTCTTGTTTAGTTGTACATCTGGCCTTCCACATCTCTTTCTGTCCTTGTTTGTCCTGCCAGTTGTCCTTTGTCTTTGAAGACTGTACTGTGAACACATTTATCTGAAATCTTCAGTTTTTTGGCAATTTCAAGCATTGTATAGCCTTCATACCTCAAAACAATGATTGACTGACGAGTTTCTAGAGAAAGCAGTTTCTTTTTTGCCATTTTTGACCTAATATTGACCTTAAGACATGCCAGTCTATTGCATAGTGTGGCAAATCAAAAACAAACACAAAGATATCAAATCAAAATCAAATCACTTTATTGTCACACAGCCATATCCACAAGTGCAATGGTGTGTGAAATTCTTGGGTGCAGTTCCGATCAACATAGCAGTTGTGACAGTGATGAGACATAGGTGAGACATATACCAATTTACAGTAACATCAAATTAACACAGCACAATTTAAACGTCTGATATACACATAATTACACACAACAATATACAAATAATAACATACACTGTACAGTATACAATACGCACAATATAGATACACATTATTCAATAAAAATAAAAAATATATAAAAAAGTATATATAGTAGTATATATAGAATGTACAGTAGGTTGTATTGTACTGTATTGACATTCAGGCTGTCGGCTGATAGTAAGTTGTTAAGAGAGAATATAATATAATAATAATATAATTTATGACAGTCCGGTGTGAGATATAAGAGTAAGAGTAGTAATAATAATTATAAAGTGCAGTGCTGATGTATTTTGATCATGGGAGATCAAGAGTACAAAAGTCTGATTGCTTGGGGGAAGAAGCTGTCATGGAGACGGCTGGTGCAGGTCCTGATGCTGCAATATCGCCTGCCTGATGTTAGCAGTGAGAACAGCCCATGGCTCGGGTGGCTGGAGTCTCTGATGATCCTCCGAGCTTTTATCACACACCGCCTGGTATATATTTCCTGGAGGGAGGGAAGCTCACCTCCGATGATGTGTCTGGCAGTTCGCACCACCCTTTGCAGTGCTTTGCGGTTGTGGGTGGTGCTATTGCTGTACCAGGTGGAGATGCAGCCAGTCAGGATGCTCTCTACAGTGCAGGTGTAGAACCGTGTGAGGATGTGGCGGTTCATTCCAAACTTCCTCAGCCGTCTCAGGAAGAAGAGGCGCTGATGAGCCTTCTTCACAATGATTTCAGTGTGGATGGACCATGTGAGTTCCTCAGTGATGTGGACACCCAGGAACTTGAAGCTGCTGACTCTCTCCACTGGTGCTCCATTGATGGTGATGGGACTGTGTTCTCTATCTCTTCTCCTGAAGTCCACCACAAGCTCCTTTGTCTTACTGACATTGAGGGAGAGGTTGTGCTCCTGACACCAGTGTGTCAGAGTGTGCACCTCCTCTCTGTAGGCTGTTTCATCATTGTCAGTGATCAGACCTACCACCGTCGTGTCATCAGCAAACTTAATGATGGCATTGGAGCTATGTGTTGCCACACAGTCGTGTGTACAAGGAATATAAGAGTGGGCTGAGAACACAGCCCTGTGGGACTCCAGTGTTGAGGGTCAGTGATGAGGAGATGTTGCTGCCTATTCTAACCACCTGGCATCTGCTTGACAGGAAGTCCAGGATCCAGCTGCACAGTGAGCTGTTTAAGCCCAGAGCCCGGAGTTTCTCATCTTGCTTGGAGAGCACTATGGTGTTGAATGCTGAGCTGTAGTCTACAAACAGCATTTTCACATAAGTGTTCTTTTTTTCCAGGTGGGAGAGAGCAGTGTGTATTGTAGATGCAATGGCATCATCAGTGGAGCGGTTGTCGCGGTAAGCAAACTGCAATGGGTCAAGAGAGAGAGGCAGCACAGAGCAGATGTAATCTCTGATTAGTCTCTCAAAGCATTTGCTGATGATGGGGGTCAGAGCAACAGGACACCAGTCATTTAAGCAAGTTATTTTTGATTGCTTTGGAACAGGCACAATGGTGGATGTTTTAAAGCATGTGGGGACTACAGACAAAGAGAGGGAAAGGTTGAAAATGTCCGTAAAAACACCAGCCAGCTGGTTCGCGCACGCTCTGATGACGCGGCCCGGAATGCCGTCTGGGCCCGCGGCTTTGCGGATATTCACCTGTCGGAAGGATCGGGTTACATCCGCTACAGAGACGGAGAGTGAACTAACCTCTGTAGCTTCGGCCGCGAGAGCTCTCTCCGCGAGGGCGGTGTTATTTCCCTCAAAACGAGCATAAAAATTATTTAGCTCATCCGGAAGAGAGGCAGTGGTGTTCATGACGGAGTTTTTATTCCCTTTAAAGTCCGTGATGATGTTAATTCCCTGCCACATGCTTCTAGAGTTGGTGGGGTTAAACTGTCCTTCAATCTTGCTCCTGTACTGACGTTTTGCTGTTCTGATTCTTGTTTATGCTCCTCCGTGTTCCCGGAATTAAAAGCGGAGGTCCGCACATTAAGTGCCGCGCGGACATCGCTATTTATCCATGGTTTCTGGTTCGGATAGATCCATACTGTTCTGGTCAGAACCACGTCCTCCACGCACTTTTGATGAAACACATTACGCTATCAGCGTAAAGCTCGATGTCGTCATCAGAGGCGGACCGGAACATCTCCCAGTCCGTGTAGCGTAGATTCTGATTGGTACGACCAGCACTGGATTGTTCTGAGGGTGGGTGCTTCCTGTTTCAGTTTCTGCCTGTAAGCGGGCAGAAGCAGAATGGAAGAGTGGTCCGATTTGCCAAATGGTGGGCGTGGGAGGGATTCGTAGCCATCCCGGAAGGGAGAGTAGCAATGGTCCAAAACCCGGTCCCCTCGTGTGTTGAAACTAATGTGCTGGTGGTATTTTGGTGCGACTGATTTGAAACTGGCTTTATTAAAGTCCCCGGTCACAATGAATGCAGCCTTAGGGTGCACGGTTTCCTGCTCACTTATAATCCCATACAGTTCCTTGAGTGCCCGGTCTGTGTCGGCTTGTGGCGGGATGTACACAGCTGTGATAATGATCGCTGTGAATTCCCTCGGTAGCCAGAATGGTCGACACAGAAGCATGAGAAATTCCAGATCAGGAGAGCAGAAAGACTTGATAGAATGAACGTTCCTCTGATCACACCAGGATTTGTTGATCATAAAACATACACCACCACCTCTGCTTTTACCTGAGAGGTCTTTCGCTCTGTCCGCTCGGTTCACGGAGAACCCTGCGAGTTCAATGGCTGAGTCTGGAATCTCCGCAGACATCCAAGTTTCCGTAAAGCAGATAATGCAGCAGTCCCTCGTCTCTCGTTGGAAAGAGATCCGCGCTTTCAGCTCGCAGAGCTTGTTATCCAGAGACTGAACATTTGCCAGTAGAATAGTGGGTAGCGGGGGTCGATTTGCGCGGCGTCTTACTCTGATGAGAACGCCGGCTCTGTTTCCCCTTTTCCTTTTGTGTTTCCGCGTCCGGACTGCCCAGACAAAGGGCTCCGCTTGCGTGTTTGTAAACAGCGGGTCGGCATTGAGGAATTTGAAGTCCGGTTTACGGTGTGAAATTGCTGAACCAATGTCCAAAAGTGTTTGTCTGTCATAGACAATAAGGCAGACAACATCCAAGACAAAAAACATAAGAATTGTGAACAAAACAAACAAAACACTACTATGTTGTGTCGGAGCTCGCAACGCAGCAGCCATACTTGGCGCCATCTTGAGTCCATTCAAAGACAATGTTAAGCTTCATTTAACAAGCCAAATAGCTTTCAGCAGTGTTTGATATAATGGCAAGTGATTTTCTAGTACCAAATTAGCAATTTAGCATGATTACTCAAGAATAAGGTGTGGGAGTGATGGCTGCTGGAAATGGGGCCTGTCTAGATTTGATCAAATATTATTTTTTCAAAAAGTGATGGTGCTGTTTTTTATATCAGTAATGTTCTGACTATACATTGTGATCAGTTGAATGCCACTTTGGTAAATTAAAGTACCATTTTTCTTCCGAAACAACAAAATCTGTACATTATTCCAAACTTTTGGCCGCCAGTGTATAACAGATAAAAAAAAGAAAAATACACAATGGAGCAATAATGTTGTTGAATATTTTATAAATGGATATACAGTTATGTGCAGGTGATGTAATGTATTGAAAAGTGTTGGGGGCCGGTGTTTTGTAGTTGGTAAAGTCTTTCAGGCCTGTGACGTTGCATGGAGCAGGCTCAGGCGTGGCTGTGACATGGCATGGAGCAGGCTCAGGCGTGGCTGTGACATGGCATGGAGCAGGCTTAGGCTTGGCTGTGACATGGCATGAGCAGGCTCAGATGTGGCAGTGACATGGCATGGAGCAGGCTGAGGCGTTGCTGTGACATGGCATGGAGCAGGCTGAGGCATTGCTGTGACATGACAAGGAGCAGGCTGAGGCGTTGCTGTGACATGGCATGGAGCAGGCTGAGGCGTTGCTGTGACATGGCATGGAGCAGGCTGAGGCGTTGCTGTGACATGGCATGGAGCAGGCTGAGGCGTTGCTATGAAATGGCGTGGAGCAGGCTGAGGCGTGGCTGTGACACGGCATGGAGCAGGCTGAGGCATTGCTGTGACATGGCATGGAGCAGACTCAGGATCCAGGGCAAAAGATGGCGCTAGCTCAGCTTGACTTGGAACTCTGGCTTGGCGGCCATGACGTGAAACTCTGGCTTGGTGGCCATGATGTGAAACTCTGGCTTGGCGGCCATGACGGGGAACTCTGGCCTGGCGGCCATGTCGGGGAACTCTGGCTTGGCTGCCATGACGTGGAACTCTGGCTTTGCGGCCATGACGTGGAACTCTGGCTTGGCGGCCATGACCTGGAACTCTGGCTTGGCGGCCATGTCGTGGAACTCTGGCTCGGCATCCGCCTACCCTATAGTGAACATAGAACCAATAATCTGCAGGGCGAGGTTGATATACTGAGCCAGGTTGTGGGTACTCTGACCGCTTGACATCAGCAAAGAGATTGGCTCATTTGATCCAAAACAGAAAATGTCTTTGAGGGCAACCTCATTAAAGTCCACATAATCCTCCAGGGGACGATTCCCTTGACGTAGACATAGGAGTTGGATTGCTGGGTTCATTTTTGTAGGTCAGGTATTCTGTAACATCTGTAACGATGTTGCTGGCACTGGCAATGACAAAGATGATGACGATGGAGTAAAGAACCCAAGTGCAAATTTATTCAAATTGTGATATCCATAAACCCTAACTACAAACGTAAATAAAACATAAACATGAACTTGACATAAACTTGATTTAACATAAACTAGACTTGACATAGACTTGAACTCTCAACCAAAGTTACATACAAACATCAGTACCTGACAATAGACCATGGAAAACATGAGGGTTAAATACATGACATGGGAGAACACATGACAAAGATAACCAATAAACGCAAGAAACTTTAAACAAGATAACAAGACAATCAACCAATTAAAACAAGACACATGAACATGGAGGGAAATATGAAATCACATGACAAGGGAACCACATGACATGAAACAGGAACTAGAATTTCAAAATAAAAGACATGAAAAACATGAACCAATAAAATACACATGACAATATCAAACATGCAGAAGTTAATAATTTTTTAATGAACAGAAGAGATATCCCAAGGAATACACATGTTGGGCACATACATCCCTATATTTCTGTAAGATAAGCTGACTATGATCATGGTCGTAACCACCATAGACACTGAGGGGGACAAGTCCAATATTCATAATATTGGTCTACTGATATGTGTTTTTTCCATGGTGAATTATTACATTATTAAATTTGGTCCCCAACAATCCTGAATATGTGGTACATCTTGACTATTATACTCTACCAGACACTGTAGCCTTGATTTAGCGACCTGCAACCTACATTCATAAATTAATTCCCACAAAGAACCCATGCATGATCTTGTTCACAATAAAAACATAATCATTTACATTTTAGACATATGTTAATGTTTTTATTAATTAGTAGTTATTTTAAATTAGCCATAGTTAGTTAACCCTCTATGGTACGCAATATGATAAATATGAGATGTTTCTCCTGCTTAAAATTGGACACTATAACAATATCAATAAATATTTTCATTATTTTGAAAATTTATTTATTTAATAAAAGTTTGTTGCCTCAAGGCAACATTGTACCACAACGGACAAATTGAAACATTTGACATTTTCATGCAGAAAAAAAAGAAATATATTTATTGAAAACATCAATTTCTTTAACCAAACACTTGAACAAACAGATTTATCTAGTTTTTAATATATTACACATTTCATATTTAATAAAAAGTAACATTTCATATCCAGCTTTTGCTCTCAGGCGACACTGTACCATCGTGGAACACAAGTATTACCAAACTGTCATATTATCAAGTTGTCATTTCAAAACATTACAATCATTGTTGCTTCAAGGTAAAACATTAAAAATCACCATAACCTTATCCTAATATGCACATTATCCTTACAACCATGTACACAAGCACATACACACAAAATCTCCTTCCTCACTAATGGCACCTCACTGCTTGTGAAAGTTGAGGAAGCAATTCCTCTCAACAGAAAAATACAGGTAAGTAGCACATTTTGAGCACTGCACTTTTACAATGCCTGAAAAACCTGGGTATTTGCATCGCCCTTTTCTTTCAACCCAAACAGGCCAATGAACTATCTGATTAAAGTGAACCAGCATTGATGGTCATGGTTCTACAGGGGATTTTGGACACTTTTCAGGCTGTTCTTCCTCACTGTGCTGTGATGGTCTCCCCCTTCCCTTCAAGGCCTTCCTCTCCATACAGAGACATGCTGCAACTTCAGCTTTGAATTTTGCAAGGCTGCACACATCCTTTGGGGGGATGTCACAGTCTCTGCTGCCTCTCTGGTAGAGGAGCCAGGCCTCAACAACAGCCAGATCAAACATGTGGAAGACCACTCAGTGATACCACTTTTTGGATCGAATCTTTGTTCTGTAGAGGGCGATGAGGGAGTCTAGTAGATCAACGCCTCCCATCCCTTTGTTGTACATAGTGACAATGCTCGGGCATTTCACCTGGACTGTTGTCTTCCTTTTTTTGCCCCATATCATCACAGTGGTTGTTGGATTCGCTGAGACAAAGGTGGAGAGGAGAGTGACTGCACGATTATCATGCCACTTCACAGCCCTGAGAGTAACCCCATTATAAATGGTCTCCTTTTCCTCAAAACCCCCCCTTCCTTTCCTTTTCATGTCTCGATCAGTGGGGAGACAGCATCCAGCCAGATGATTGGTTCTGACTGTGCCAAGGCAGTGGATCTTCCTCTTTTCCAACAGCATCTGCAGGTCAACACTGGAGAACCAGTTGTCGAAGAACAACTTGTGGGAGATGTTGTCTGGAATGATGCTTGAAAGGGTTAGCACTATGTTGCCACTCGCGCCTATGTCAGGCTGCCCATTGCAGGGAGAGATACACCCAGTGTACACCTCAAAGTTGTAGACTATGCCACTGCTATCAGCAAGAACAAAGATTTTATATCCCCAGCGTTTTGGCTTCTTGGGATTGTACTGTTTCATGGGGTTTTCCCCTTGAATGGGACAATTTGTTCATCCACACAAAGATTTCCATCAACTGGGATTGCTTGGAACTTCTCCAAGAGGGATGTCAGCAGTGGGCGCACCTTGTACAGCTTGTCATAAGCTGGGTCTCCAATAGGAGATCCAGCCAAACTAGTATGCCTGGTATGGCCTTATGCGATTCCATTACGGTGCAATGTTGCCTCGAGGCAAAAAGCAGTTTTTCGTAATGTCCTATGATATATTTGATGATATATAATATAAAGTTTTTGAAAATACTTCTTTACTTACCAATGAAGGTGACTCAGATATTTTGTAGGCAATTATCTGGATGAAAATGAGGGAAAAATGCACTTTTCGTTGGAGAAAATATGGAGCCATGTGACCTGTGCACATGTGCTGAAAGAGAAAACAAAATGGACCCCTGTGGGTCATGTGACCACTTTTTTGCATTTTCATTGGTTAGTATTTGAGTTCTCCTCCCCTGAGATAGCATTGACCAATTAAATGGGTGTCTCATTTTATAAAAAATAAAAAAAAACTAAAATAGGATATGATGCCTGGAGGAAACACAGTACCATAGAGGGTTAATAGTTTTCAATGAGGCAGATCAAATTCAGTAATTATTAATTACCTAACAGTGAACTACCTCAGTCATCAGTTTGCTATTACTTACTGATTGGTTAATCATGTTTCCATATTAGTTCATTGTAGTAACTAAAGTGTTAATGTAGTACTACTCATTAATCCTGCATTAATTCCTGCATAGTTACCTATTAATGACGGACCATTATTATAAAGTGTTACTAAGTCGTTTACAAGCTGCACACATATTGAACTTAATAAAGACTTTCTTCATCAATGGCAAATGATAGGACGCATTTGCAGGTTTTGTTTCCATTGAGTTTAGATACACTGCAACCAGCGTTATCTTTATTTTCCGTGTTATAAAATATTCCGTGAGCTTATTGGCAAGTGAGAGGGCGCACAAATGATTCAGCAGTGCGTGCAAGTTTTCTGAGGCATTCAGAACCGATTCAGACTGCTTTCCTATCACGTGTGACCAATTCATTTTAAAGAACCGACTCAGATGAGTGATTCATTTGTGATCAGACGTCTTTAGTTCTGACTCAAAACTGCCATTAGCAAACACCGGGTACAAGGCATAATGTAGCTTTTCTCAATGCTATGTCACTACCTAGTCAAAAATATAGCTTCACTACTGAAAAGCTACTTGATTTAAAAACTAGCGAAGCTACCACCTCGCTACTCAGAAATGTAGTTGAGTTAATAGCCAGAGGTGGATAGAGTAGCAAAAACTGTACTCAAGAAAAAATATAATTACTTTTACTATAATTACTAAAAATAATTAAGTAGAAGTAAAAGTACTAATATAAATAATTACTTGAGTAAGAACAAGAAAGTATCCAGTTAAAAGAGTACTCAAGTAGTGTAACTCATTATTTTCACAAATGACTCCCCTATATTCCATTACATAATACACATTTAATATGTATTACAGAATTATTATTATTAATGGAAATTCTGTCATCATTCAACATCATGTTGTTCCAAACCCATATGACTTTCTTTCTTCCATACAACACAAGGAGATATTAGACAGAATGCTTGCCTGAGTCATTATTTACTTTCAGTGAATGTGTTTTTTTTTCTATATATTTTGAAAATGAATGGTGACCGAGACTGAGTGTGAGTAATTGATCAAAGAATTTTAATTTTTGGGTGAACTATTCCTTTAAGGGCTCTTACCAGATCTGGATGAATTTGTCAATAAGAAGAGAGGTTTGGAAACCTTTCTAGTAATTATTACGGTGAAAACGTGAAAATGTCCCACAGAGACATTATATATATAGCTGAAATATAAACCAAAGCAAGACCATGCTTTATTAATGCCTACTTTTCACTATGTCATTGTCTTTAAACTCCTGCGTGGATTCTTATTTCAATGTAGTTACAGTTTTCAGTGTCTAAAACTTCAGTGTTCTGTACAACAGAAATGCTGTCTGTTCGCACTCCAGTTGGCAATCACAGGAACGGCAAAGCAAAAGGCATTTACACTTAACTTGGATGTTTACATGGATTTATACAGTTAATCAGTCTGAAGTAGTTGCGATAGTTTCCAGTATCCCCACGAGGGTGTGGAGTAAATGCGTAAATACTGCTCATGACATGCGGGACACGGGACAAAGCGCACTGATATATTGCTGCACTGATTTAAAAATGTACACTTAAAAACTGATGTCATAAGAGCCCAGTTACAGAATCACCCTGAAAATGACCACCTCATTACACAGAAAAGCCTGTGTTAGCATTGTAGCCACAACTTACCTCGATGTGCTGCCTTAAATTGAAGCTGAGATTTTAATCTTGAAATATCAGCTTGTCTTGGTGTTAAATGAAGGCACTGCATGACAAAACTATTATTTTTTCACTGTGCGGAGCGAAGCAAGTTTTTCACTTTGAAAAGCATGATGCTGCAGCAGTGATGGACTTGTCTTGAGTGACAGTCTGTGACAGCGCATGCAGCTGATCTTCCGCTGTCGTAAAAGTCCCATTCAATAATCTCTCAATAAATTACACATTAATTAAAATTAAACCCAGTAATGTAACGACAGGAACGCCACCCATTGTAACGAAGTAAAAGTAAACTTTTTTCATTAGAAATTTACTTGAGTGAGAGTAAAAAGTACCCACTATTAAACCTACTCTAAAAGTAAAAATTTTTCTAAAAAGTTACTCAAGTAAATGTAATGGAGTAAATGTAGCGCATTACTACCCACCTCTGCTAATAGCTTTGCTATTTGTAGCGAAGCTACTGCCCATCACTGATATTACAGTATATATTAATATACAAGTATAAGTATTATATTAATATATAAGTATTACATACTTGTAGTATTTTAAAGATTCAAGTATTGCAAATTAAGTGCAAAATTTAGCTAAATTAGCTGCAAAAATATAGGTCATCTTGTGGAGCACTTGCTTCTGTTTCACACATGTCAATTAAAGACTGAGCACAAGCTGGTCCTTGAATAAATTATTTAATCAATTACAATAATGTCAATTGTGCATGTGCCCAATTGAATTTTTTTACTCTGTGCTTGTGCATTGTAGGATTTAAATTTATCCAAGTGGCTTGAGTTTTTCGATTACATTCACTAAAATTCATTCAGATCCATTTAATGATTCATTCAGTGACCATTTCTGGTGATGCCACCTGGTGATGTCTTGTGTGAAATTAGTTAGTCACTGAATCAACGATCAAAAGAAAATGTTAATCCTTTAAAATTTGTGTCTCCACAGACTTACAAAGAGAATTTAGTAGAGGTTTTATGCATTATACAAACAAATCAAATCTATCATTTCCCTACAGTTTGTGAGCTGCTGAGCATGACTTTTATCAAAAGACAGCAACAATAGTTTTAAATTATTATGAGTTTCACTAACATCCATATGTTTTCATTTATAAGAAAAGCATGTCTACATGTCTATTTACTTCAGTAAAATGCATGTCTTCTAAGAACACAGCAGATCTATCATTTTCCTACAGTTTGTCGACTGCACACCAACATAGAGGTAAAAAACAGGAGCTGATATTAAAAATAGCTTTACATATTTAACACAGATCAAGTAATCTGCTTAAATTGGCAAAAAGGACCGATCAAACTATTACCTCACAAACATAATGTGAAAAGCATAACCTAATGAAGACTCAGGCAGTGATATAAACTCCACTTACAATGTGTGCTTAAAAGGATTGTCCTTTGATTTTTTTCTGCAGTGCATTTAATGTAATGCTGCCAATCAATAACGATATGCCGAAATAACTCTCGTTTGTGTGTTCCTCATCTCTACATTATTAATTTTGATCAAAATCAATGCCGATAAAAAACATAGATAAATGAGCATTGTTGAAAGCAACCTTGTAGAAATGAATGGAGCTGCGTTGATTAGTCTGACTGACGGCCTATTACATAATGGTTATTCAGCTCATGAAACTCTCCTGTGATTGGCTGGATGGTTGCTCAATCAGCCCAAAGTAACAAAACTCAAAGAATACTGTATACAAATCCACCATTTGGACGTATGGGTTTAGCTTGGAAAAGTGTGGGGGACCGAATCCCCTTTTTAAAAGAGTACAGGGGAATGTGTCCTCAATGTCCCCCCTGGCTGCTACACCCTTGAGCAGGGGGATATACAAGGGGGTGTTGCGGGCACGGATTGCTCATTCAGAGACAATCAGCACCTGTTCTCTCCCTGATCATTCTAAGCTCAGCGTGTAATTAATGGATGTTCTTGCTCTTCATAGGGCTTACAACAGAAGTAACAATAACTATATCATGTCATAATTCAAAATGGGCTTGCATGTACTCAAAATTACTGTACAAGCTGTGCATTTAGAACCTGTACAATTTAAAGCATTCCTTTTGAATTTACAGTAAAAATTGATAGCTGTGCCATTTACTGTATAAAAAAAAAATAAATAAATATGGTGATAATGTTTGAAGAATTACTGGATGACATATTGGTTCCACCTGTATATTTTACAGTTCATAACCATATATAGCATTAACTGATATAATGTTAGTACACCACTTAAAGCTACTTTGTACTTTAAAATATACTAATAAGTACTATAATAAAGATTTAAATGTAAACTAAATGACATGACCGAATTACATGACTCACTTCTACTTTACTTTTAAAAATAATGAACAATAATTTACTGTAAAAGTACACTTATTGCCTTGTTTAAACTGTTTGTTTTATTTTTTTTATTTTTTTTATTTTTATTTTTTTTTTAAAAAAAAGGAAATTCATAATTACAAAGTTATTTATAAAACTCACCACAATGCACATAATTGATGACAAAAACAAGACTGTCCTAAATAAAATACAATTAAATCTGGTGGATCAACTTTTTTTGTTTACTGTTCACTGTAAATCATAAGATGGCACACATTTTTACTGTCAAAAATCAATTTAAACAATATTGTACAGTAAAGGTTCATGCATTACCCTGTAAAAACATATTTTCAGTATAAATGATAAGGTATTTAATACATTTCCTACAAAATTGTTTTTTATATATTTAAAATAAACAGTGGATAGTTCAGCATTGTGGCAAGAGGGACACAATGTCTCGTTCCCTCCATCAGGGAATGGAGGTTATGAAAGTAACCATGACGTTCCCTGTCTGTCACTCACTCAACGTTGTGTCGATGTAGTGACACTAGGGGTCCCTATACAAAACGCCACAACTACCTGAACTGTGTTACGTGGACTGGCAGTGCGAGACGGGCAGACCGTTGTGTTCCTCGTAGCCAGCGCATCAGGCCATCACGTAACCTCCCCCAACGCTCTTGTGAACGACGAACGGTCCTTCAGGAACAAGTCGACTGCCCAACAAATAGGGACAGGCTAGCCCAGCCGAGGCCTCTTTTCCTCTTTTTTCTCCCCAAAAAGAGTGGAATTTGTTAACCGACTGGGAGCCATAAGTGTCCACATCGGGGGGAGGCCCTCCCAAGGGGAAGACACCACGGAGACCACACCCCCCCCCTCCCCAAAAGGAAATACGTCACATGGTCTTACCAAGTCTTGTCAGAAGTATGTCATGTGGAGAGGTCCCATGATAGGTCCTACCCGAAGGGGGAGGAGTGTCTGCAAAGCATGGTGACCGGGGTGGAGGGGCCTCTGCCCAAGGAAGATGCAGTTTACCAACAGGGAAACGATTTTTCAGAAGATATCACATGGGGTTGCCTTCGGGGAACCAGCAAATATGGAGCACCTACCTCAGTACAGGGGCTCATTAGCGCACGTACTGGGCCGGCAGTGATTTCTCCGCAAACTCAACTGCCACAGGGCTAAGGAGGGAAGTCATCCAGGGATCACAGTCTGTGAACACGCCTGGGAGTCAAGAGCGCACATCTTCACCTCAAAGGAGGGGAAAGGCGCTATGTGCAAGCGGTACACCCGGCCAGCTGTCCCGGAACTTACCTGCACGTGCCTGCCAATACACGGGATGAGACCGGCTCAACCTGGAGATTGTAGAACCTCGCAAAGGTTTTGGGTGCTGCCCAGCCCGCTGCTCTGCAGATGTCTGCCAAAGAGGCGCCACTGTCCAGGGCCCAGGAGGCCGCCACACTCCTGGTAGAGTGGGCTCGTAAACCCACAGGAGGTGGCACATCCTGAGTCTGATATGCCATCGCGATGGCGTCAACGACCCAGTGGGCGATCCTCTGTTTGGAGACAGCGCTTCCTTTCCGCTGTCCACCAAAGCAGACAAAGAGCTTCTCGGAGCTTCTAAAGCTCTGCGTGCGATCCAAATAGATGCGTAAAGCTCACACCGGACACAGCAACGCTAAGGCTGGGTCTGCTTCCTCCTGCTCTTGGGGAACCCCTGCCCATAGAAATGCAAGGTCGGTCCAAGGACTGAAGAGGTGGCAACAGATCAGCGTGATGGCCACACGATGTGTCCCACGGCATCTCCGATCTCCGCACGCAAGGTAGCGACGTTCTCCCCCTTCACCGAGGTGAAGTGGACACTGCTGAACCTGGGAGGGTGCCTGCCAAACTGAATCGCGTAGCCAAGTCGGACGGGTTGGAAAGTGCAAGCCACGCGCCAAAACTCCGGGCGAGGGGGACCAAGGGAATGATCACGTCGGACGTACCGCGGGTGGGGCCTCACAGCGGGGCAGAGCTCGAGGTGCCATGTCGAGGGGACTTGAGTCCCGTGGCCATGCTGAGTCCAGGGACATCGAATCACTTACCGAGCTCCTGCCACCCACCATAAGATTGGCCGAAGAGGGGGGAGGAGGAATCTCGTCCCCATAGTCCACCAGAACCAATCTCATGTGGGCGTGTTTGTGCCACAGTTGGGCGCACAGGGGTGGGGGATCCGCTGCTGGAGCACCATACCTGCAAAAATGGGACGGTGGACGGTGGTCATGACGACGGCCGTGCGCACCGAACATGTGACCCAGGAAACGAGAAAACCACTCTTTTGTCAAACTTTTGGGTACCGCAGCTTCTTGGGCAGGCGGCAAAAAAATGAAACAAAGGATTCTCCTCCCGGTCTTCCACCGAGGTATGGAGTGGTCTGTTCACCAGCTCCAGAGAAGCAGGTCTCCTCGCCCCTGGGTCGCCTGTCTCAGGGGCGTTTCAAAGCCTTCCTTGGGTTCTTAGCGGCTGGCCGTGAGACGGGTGGTGTCTGCTTCCTGTGTTGGGCTCCACGCCGGGGCCGGGCAACAGGGGCGGGCTGCGGTGGAGCCAGTGTTGTTGCTGCATGAGGATACCCTTGGTGACGAGCAGACAGGTTGCGGGGTCTTGAGCCGCGCCGGGGCAGGATGTGTTGTATGGCCTCCATCTGCTTCTTCACCGCCGAGAACTGCTGGGAAAATCCTCGATGGTGTTGCCGAACAGGCCAACCTGGGAGATGGGGGCGTCAAGGAACCGTGCCTTGTCAGCCTCTCGCATCTCAACCAAGTTGAGCCAAAGGTGGTGCTCCTGGACCACCAGGGTGGACATCGCCTGCCCGAGAGACCGGCCGTGACCTTCGACACCCGGAGAGCGAGGTCGGTCTGTTGGAGTGTTGGTTGGAGTGTGCCCTATGCACCGTATGCCCTAGTCATCAGGGACGACGTAAACCTACAGGCCCTGGACGGGAGCTTCGGGCGCCCATGCCAGGCGGCGGCGCTCTGCATACACAAGCGCACCGCGAGCGCCTTATCCACCTGGGGGATCACCGAATACCCCCTGGCCGCTCCACCATCGAGGGTAGTGAGAGCGGGGGAGCTGAAAGACCGGGACCGGGCAGTAAAAGGTGCCTCCCACAATCTTGTCAGCTCCTCATGCACTTCTGGAAAGAAAGGAACCAGGGCAGGGCGTGGCCGTGGGCAGCGCCCTGAGCCCAGGAACTAGTCGAACCTCGAGGGTTCAGGGCAGAGTGGAGGGTTCCACTCTAGCCCGATGCTCACGGCCACCCGGGAAAGCATGTCCGTCATTTCCGCGTCAGCCTGAGACTGGGCGACCATTCCCGAAGGTGGAAGCCCAGCCGAAGCCTCTGCGTCCAACTGGATGAGCCCGCTCTCCGATGCTGTGCTCGATAACTCATCATCTTCCCGGGCTCTGAAAAAGAGGATGAACTCGCCCTGAGACGAGCCGGCAGTCTCGTCCGAGCGCCCGACCAGGGAAAGCGAGCGTGCTGGGGAATGGGAGGTCCGTGGGGGGATACCTGGCAGAGGTGGTCCCATTGATGTCCCCAAATCGCCCCCAGTGCTAACCGACGCAGCCTCAAACCCGTAGGTAGAAGGACCGGTGCAGTGAGCCGCTGGGGTGGCTTGCTTTCTTACGAAAAGCAATAAAATATATTCCTTACGAAAGCAAGCCATGACCGCAACGTTGCCATGGTCATGTTCTTGCAATGAGGACATGACCCATCCACAAACGATGTCTCCGCGTGGGCAGCGCCCAGACACGTAAGACAGCGATCATGGCCATCAGAAGCGGAGAGATAACGACAGCAACCAAGAATAACACACAAACAGAAAGGCATCTTTAAAAAGACGTTCCGTGTGTGCCACTGTTTTGTGAATGAAAATATACTCTTTTAGAATACACTCTCTTTTTTCGCTCTACCAAAGCGCCCAGGGGTGTTCTCTGCACTCCACAGGCATAGAGGGGGAGAAGCCGCTGAAACGCGCTGTAAATCCAGCAGTTTTACGAGGTGAATTGGAGGAATTGTATTCAGTGCACTGAATGCAACCGCTTGGCTCCGAAGAGAAAATCTGAATGAGTGGTTGCATACCAGTTCCTTTTATACCCGTATGTCCAGGGGAGTGGCATGCAAATTCCACTCGCCAATTCCCATTGGCCTTTTTTCAAAAGATCAGAGGTGTTTGGGGCTCCCAAGAGTGACCCCTAGTGTCACTACATTGACACAATGTCGAGTGAGTGACAGATAGGGAACACTCTGGTTAGGACTGTAACCATGATTCCCTGAAAGGAGGGAACAAGACACTTTGTCAGTCGCTGACGGAATGGGAAGCTCCTTCCAGAGTGATGATCTCCAGAGTGAAGCCCTCTACAATCACGCTAAACTATTGTCTGATGGCGCTTGAAGTTCTACCCCTGATGCATGCATCATTGCGGGCATACAAACTGAAGCACAACACTGTTTTATCATGATTTTTTGACTGAAAGGAAAAAAGCGCATCTCTCTTTCCCTTTACAGTGAGAAATCAGTAGTGATTGATCTGTCTTGTTGCCTCCTTCCCTCCTTTTAACCAGAGCATTCCCTTTCAAGTCAGTCACTTCAACGCTGTGTCAGTTGCTGACGCTATGGAGAAACCTATGCCATCCTATAGCACATTCAAGCTGCTCTGTCAGCCTTAACTGACTTATATGATCAACATACATGCAAAGCACCCACGCAGGGCAGAGCTTGTGCAATTTTTGTGCCTCATCCGATTCAAAGGGAGAAAGACAAAAAGCAGTCAAGGGTACCACTAAGCCCTAAAGGGGGTGGTCAAAATTGTAGGCATGTAAACAGGTCTAGGCTTTAGCAGAGCCTTGGACAAGCCAGGCCCAAATTCCAGACAAGAATCATGGACCGACAGGGCCTGAAGGTGCCACATGCTTCATTGAAGCCAAAGCGAGTAACAGCACGGTCTTCAAGAAGACTGCGCGAAAGCTCGCTGCCTCAAGCGTCTCGCTCCCATACCATTGCTATTTTGTTCATCTGGATCAATACGTGAAAGCCCTCCATGACTGACCAAAAAGTCTTGAGAGCCAGAAAGACTACCAGCAGTTCAAGGCGATTTATGGGCCATGCCAACTGTGCACTTATGCAGGTGCCGAAGGATGGACGACCATCGCATAGGGGGCACAGGTCATCAACATTGTATTCCATGTGCGAAAATGCTGTACATTGAGACAGTGGCACAATTGTATATTAATCTTTTTTTTTAAGAGTTATAAATCTAAATTTGTAGTACTTACTGCATCTGAATGGAAGAGCTCAATACTGTTTTCTGTATCTCTCCAAGACAAGGCATTTTGTCCGTTCACACATTGCCGCAATCAAGTCACGGATGCTCTTCTTGCATATGTGCACATATACAGCAGCGGCCAACAAGTCAGCACGTGGGTACTGAATTTAGTATTTTGGTATTGTAGAACAACTTATTAATTTACTTAATTTTAAAATATATTTATATTTTAGTGTCAACTTGTTACGAAGCACTGGTATTTTTGACATCACTACATAATGATAAAAACATTTGGGACTTTACTGAAAACATTTGTGGTTTAAGCCCCGGTTGCCCCAAGTGCCGCCCAAGCCGGCATGAGCCTTTGGAAAGAAGGCTAGCTAAGAGCGAAGTGTTATGAGTTTCATTTACTCGTTGTGAATGCAATTAGACTCACCAAGCGCTGCATTCTTGCCTGTCAGAAAGAGGGATATAATGCTAGCAGGGTGTAAAACATTTGTGAAAAGCCATCTTAAAAAATATGTCGTTAAGCAAAAGGCTATTTTATGCGTTTTGTGCACACAGTAAAACATAACACAACCACAAATCAACAGCATATAAAACACGCAAGTGATAAAGGATACTCTTGTTCCATCACAACAGGGAAATAGAAAATAATCCCCTTGCTTCAACGATGAAGGATAGATTTGTGCAGAATCAGAAACAGAATCAGCTTTATTGCCAAGTATGCTTACACATACAAGGAATTTGTCTTGGTGACAGGAGCTTCCAGTGCACAAACAATATAGCAACAAGACAGAGATAATAATAAAAAAATAAAAAAATAGAATACAAATAAAAAGTGAATAGAAAATAAAGTATATATAGAAATACGCAATAGCACAATATATATATATTTGTATATACAATATACAAATACAAATCTGTTATATACAGAAGCAAGGAAATGTAATGGAAGAAGAGGTATGGTATGTTGGATAAAAATAAATAGACTAAGCTGTGTATTGCACATTAATGGGGCAATTTTAACTGTTCATGAGATGGATAGCCTGAGGGAAAAAACTGTTCCTGTGCCTGACGGTTCTGGTGCTCAGTGCTCTGTAACGCCTGCCAGAAGGCAACAGTTCAAAAAGGTAGTGGGCAGGGTGAGTGGGGTCGAAAGTGATTTTTCCAGCCTTTTTCCTCACTCTGGAAGTGTACAGTTCTTGAAGGGAGGGCAGGGGGCAACCAATAATCCTCTCAGCAGTCCAAACTGTCCTTTGTAGTCTTCTGATATCCGATTTCATAGCTGCACCACACCAGACAGTTACTGAAGTGCAGAGGACAGACTCAATGACGGCTGAGTAGAACTGTATCAGCAGCGCCTGTGGCAGGTTGAACTTCCTCAACTGGCAAAGGAAGTACAACCTCTGCTGGGCCTTTTTCACAATGGAGTCAATGTGGGTTTCCCACTTCAGGTCCTGTGATATGGTAGTGCCCAGGAACCTGAATGACTCCACTGCTGCCACGGTGCTGTTTAGAATGGTGAGGGGGGTCAATGTTGGGGTGTTCCTCCTAAAGTCCACAATCATCTCCACCGTTTTGAGCGTGTTCAGATCTAGGTTGTTTGACTACACCAGTGAGCCAGCCATTCAACCTCCCTTCTGTATACAGACTCATCGTCATCTTGGATGAGGCCGATGACAGTAGTGTCATCTGCAAACTTAAGGAGCTTGACAGAGGGGTCCACGGCGGTGCAGTCATTTGTATACAGGGAGAAGAGTAGTGGGGAGAGCACACATCCCTGGGGAGCACCAGTGCTGATTGTACGTGTGCTGGAAGTTAATTTCCCCTGTCTCACTAGCTGCTGCCTGTCTGTCAGAAAGCTGGTGATCCACTGACAGATAGATGTGGGAACAGAGAGTTGGTGTAATTTATTCTAGAGAATATCTGGGATGATGGTGTTGAAAGCCGAACTGAAGTCCACAAAAAGGATCCTTGCATATGTCCCTGGTCTGTCCAGATGTTGCTGGATATGATGCAATCCCATGTTGACTGCATCATCCACAGACCTGTTTGCTCAATAAGTAAATTGAAGGGGATCTAGAAAGGGTCCAGTGATGTCCTTCAGATGGGCCAACACCAGTCTCTCAAATGATTTCATGACCACAAACATCAGAGCAACAGGTCTGTAGTACATCAAGTGTATGAGAGATGTGATGCTGAATAGAAAAATTCTGATGAAATGCCATTGTGCTCCGGTTTATATGCCTGCAATGACAGGGCAGAGTGTCAAGCACCATCTGCCGATAGATTGTAATTGTATGGGGCTTCAGAGATCGTCACTCTGGGAGGAGCTCCCTGTATCATCAGCAACTGATGCATCGTCGAAGTGACTGACTTAAGGGAACTCTGTAAAACCAGGAAATATAGGTCAAGAATGTGTTAATTAGTGAACTCAAAGTAAATCATATACCATAATCCTGATGGCATTGAATCCGGGGGAAGCAGAGACCTAAGAGAGGGGTGAGTGCAAAGGGAGTCTACTGCTGGTCACCTCTGGCCCTCAGTGGATCAGAAACACTGAATAAAACTCAGCCTCAGCGCAAAGCTTTTCTTAATCATTAATTTGACAATGTGTGTGAACATCTGCTTCACAGCACTTTGCTGACATCCAGTCTGAAAAGCGTCATTGTTCTCCGTTACACATTTCTCTAAAGCTCCCACCCAGAACTTCATGTGAATCGACAGCAACACCGGAAAGGGTTAAGATTTGTTTAGAACTGCAAAAGTTCTTCAGGTAAGTTTACTGCACTAATTACTTAAATTATGGTGCTTACTAAATTTTCTTAAACTGTAGATTGCTTTACAAGAAAACCAAAAGCAAACAAAGCAAAACAAAACCTTAATGAGGCCTATGAAAAAACCTTCAGCTTTCTTCCATTGAATGCTTTAAAAATAAAGTATTTGAGTATTTGGAGCATTTTGGTTTCATAATTAAAATATTTAAGTAAAAAAAAAAAAAAAAAAACACAAAAATGAAGACATTATAGGTGCTTTCACACAGACTTTTCTATTTAAAGGTCATGTGTGAACAGGACCTGTTGTCAAAATACTGGCAAATCAGCTATGACAATCTGTCGAGCTTAAAAAGTTGTAACATTACCGGAAAAGTTCAGTATTAATGCTATCTGTGAACAAAGTGGTAAGATAAACAGTTTGAGCATGAACAAATTTATGAAGCGTTGGTGTAAAAAGTCAGCTGTCAAAGAGTTTGGAAGAAGCTGACACTGTTTAATTGCAAGCCTGTGATGTGGAGTTGAAAATAATTGTGGAAAGAAATGTTGTAAAATTGTCAGTGAAACAAAAGAGCTTCTCTCCAGCCGAGTGGAGCATTACTGCTAAATGACATCACAGATTTTTTTTTTTTGTGAATTGCAATTTAATCCAATTTAATGGGTTTCATGTGTAAAAAGTGGTTGATATGGCCTAATTATTCTAAAAATAAAAAAATAAAAATAAAAATTTGAGAAATATATATATATATATATATATATATATATATATATATATATATATATATATATATATATATAATATTCAATGCAAAAGTCCATGAGCATTAATCAAAGTTAATCCTGTTTATTTTTTATTTATGCACCACCCACACGCAAACCGCAACCTGGTAATAATTTTATTTTTGACCCTTGACTTGAGCAGATAAGATCTATATATTTAAA
Source organism: Myxocyprinus asiaticus (assembly GCF_019703515.2). Classification (NCBI taxonomy): domain Eukaryota; kingdom Metazoa; phylum Chordata; class Actinopteri; order Cypriniformes; family Catostomidae; genus Myxocyprinus; species Myxocyprinus asiaticus. Next base: position 36,646,416 of record NC_059380.1, on the reverse strand, counting down.
ACTAAAATCTAATTTTTTATTTTTCTGTTATATTTTGTTGCAGAAAGCAAAATTGTGAGATTAAAGCTGTTAGGTTTGACTCAGAAAGAGAAAATCGTATATGATATAAAAGCAAGATCAATTTAACAAAGTTTTGTCAAAGCAATTTGTAAAACGTCAGCAATGACAATCAACACTAGTAAACCCTATATTTATCACACTAAAATGATCATGTAGAAAAGAGATTTTCTCACACTAGAGTCATGTCAACACACATAATGTTTATGTTTTATGGCTTTACTTTTGAAATAGTGTGTATTTTAACATTTATGGACTGGCCCCATTCACTTCCATTTTAAGTGTCTTACTACCGCAAGTAAAAAATATTTTCTCTGGTAACCAATTCTATACTATACTGCATCAATATTATGCAATTTAATGCTAATGTATGAGCTTAATTTCTATTGAACCCAGAAAATTCCTTTAATATGCAACGTTAATATAACTAAGCCTGAAAACAGTGATTCCTTTTGCGATTCTGTTTTGTGATGCTAGTAGCACAGAAATGACAAACCTCAGCTTTAACTGAAGGGATAATACATAAAAATTGTATAATACACTGAAACCTCTTTACTCAAGCAGCATGTACACAACTGCCTATTGTATTTCTGATAGTCCATTCTACTACACGTGTAAATTGAATTTCTACAAAGCGCCTGGCATGTAGAAGGCCACGTGAAAGCACTGATTGATGCCCCCAATTGAGTCGGGTTCCAGCTTTGTTATGGACATCCCTCAATCCCATTCAAATGGCGTCTCTTTTCAGGAGAGGTCTCTGTGTTTGGGATGCTCTTTGAAGCCACTGACTCCCCATTGTCTGTCAAGGGGCCCTGCTATCCTACTCTTTTGTTATGACAGTTGGGCGGCCTTTATACAGACTAAATAAGATAACTCAGCTGTTCATTTGAGGGACTAACCCCTCAACCTTGCAACACCCTTATCAACACCCCAATTCAACATTTAGAGACTCCTAAAGGGAAATTAAACACTCTGAATCCTAATACTTCTCGCTGGCTGTGGAAACTAGAGTACGACTTGACTGGCTCTTCCATCAGAACACATACACTAGGCAACATAAGTTGAAATTTGTGGCAGGTTTGACATTGTAATTAATTTCCTAGAGGAAATTTATACAGACTGATCTCAATGTAAATTCAGCGACAGTGGGTCAAAAGTTGAAATTCAGCTGCAATCATTCTGTGCTTACTGAATTTCGAATCACTGCTCCCAGTGGCTGAAGCTGGAAGTGTTATTAAACGTATAGACCTGTGTGAGCTCAAGTTTACTGGTGAAATGTTCACAGGGTGGCACCAAAAGCGGGTAGATTTTTTTGTCATAAATGATGTAATACAGTCAACAGTAATTAATATTTTATTATCTCTTTCTCCCAACTAGGGTTGCCACCTGTCCCTTAAAATACGGGATCGTCAAGTATTTAGAGATGAAATGGTGTGTCACATATCGAATCAAAACGGGACGCAATTCATCCCATATGTAAGCTGGTCTGATGGCGTCAAAGCGTAATCGTTCAATATTGTTAATTTAACATTGATATTCTTTGTAAATCCATCTTACGGTGGGTAAGGGACCATCTGAAAAGTCTACACATTGTGCAACAAGTGAGGAGGTTGTGGTAAGAGACTGTCTGAAAATGTCAGCCAGCACCACCCCCATTTTTTTCTGTTTTTATTTCTCCTAAGGAATTTTAGGAAAAACACCTGAGATAAAGTTGTTACTTAAATTAAACATAACCCCAAATAAGTCTCCTGACCTATGAAAGAGCAAACTCTAAGAAATTAAAGTCATTCATTTACAGGAGTAAGCATACATTTGCTCATGCAATCTCTAATGTCTATATGCGTGCGGGACTCATCGCAAGCACGCTGTCACAATACTCATAAGTAACTGTCAGATTCTAGCCATCATTATACACAATTAGCATTCTACGCTTTGAGAGTTTGGTCTCTGGAAACAGCAGGTCCACAGAGGCTGTGACTGTGTGAGTACTGCTCTGCTCAAACACGGCTACCCCTGACCCTGGCCTTACCTGACACTAAGGCTGACTGTCGACTAACATTTACTCTACATCATCCATCCCGCTTATTTCCGCCTTAACCCGAGAGTCAATAAAGAAAACTTCCTGACAGCAGTTGCATAAATAGATAATGAGAAAACAGCACATTATCTGCAAAAATCTACGTTTGGACACATTTGATTGATCTTAAAAACCTTTAATCTAAAAGTAAATAATTATGTTCCCATGTATGAGTTTTGTTACAAAATTAAATTTGGGGTACCAAGGTGCCAAATGTCTGAGCATCAGAAACTGTACATCATAGAGACACTATACTTGGCCAGATGGTCCAAAATCACATGGCCTATTTTCACTAATCCACCTTCATGTATCATATAAGTGCAAGGTCCAAACCCTAACAAAACTTGCTAAACTCTAACACGAAAACATTTTGAGGATGCATGCCAAATTTTGTCTACTTCTACCAATGGGGGCGCTAGAAAAAAAATCATCATTCTGGAACTCGTTTCATCAAGGAAGTTGGAATTTAGCATGCATCTTAGCGCTTTTCTAGGCACTCAAAGCACTTTACATAGTATAGGGGGAATCTCCTCAACCATCACCAGTGTGCAACATCCACCTGGATGATGCGACGGCAGCCATAGTGTGCCAGAACGCCCACCACACACTAGCTATTGGTAGAGAGGAGAGTAGAGTGATGTAGCCAATTCAGGGATGGAGATTATTAGGAGACCATGATAGATAAGGACCAATGGGGGGAATATGTCCAGGACACTGGGGTTATACCCCTACTTTTTAGTGTCCTGGGATTTTTAATGAACAAGAGTCAGGAACTCGGTTTAACGTCTCATCCGAAAGACGGTGCTTTTTTTTTTTTTTTACAGTATAGTGTCCCCTTCACTATACTGGGGCATTAGTACCCACACAAACCACAGGGTGAGCACCCCCTGCTGGCCTCCCTTATACCACCTCCAGCAGCAACCTTAGTTTTCCCCAGGAGGTCTCCCATCCAGGTACTGGCCAGGCTCAACCCTGCTTAGCTTATATTGATATAACTTCTCAATTTTTCAACTGTGATTAAAGCAGTTAAAATTTTACACCAAAACAACTGTCAACAGCATCCACAGGATCTGTTCTGTCAAATTTGGTTATTTGGTCATCTTCTCTTCACATGTGCTTGGACCTCAATACGGCAACTTGCAGCTATATTTGAATATTATTATTATTATCGTTATTTTATAAATGGATGAGTAGATCTGTGAGAGATCTGAGATATGTGTATGTGTGAGAGAGGATGATATGAAAATGAAACAAAGTTGAATAAATAGAACAAAAACCAAATGAAATGAATGGACCCTATAGGTTTGTGGCACAGAGCAGCTTTAGCCTTTAGGTAATAATATCCTCTTAAAAACAGTCCATTTCAGTGTCTCGATCTAATCCTGCACTGGTCCCAAACCCTGCTGTGTGAGAGAAAGTGTTACTGAGTAACCAAGCTCACTGGTCATCTCCTACAATCTCTCAATAACCACTGACCCCTGCGTGCCCTAACCCGAGCTTAGAGGTCACATCCCCCTCTCGTGTAATCTCCCTTTCACTCTCACATGCATTCGCACATGTACCATAATACTGAAGGTCAATATAAAGAAAAAAATAAGGGCTTGTAGACATAATTCACACAAATAAGTGCACATATCCACTCTTAAAAATAATGGTTCCAATAATTCAAATCAAGGATGTAAACATATCCAAGATTAGAAGTTTAAGAATCTCTTTGGAAATCCATATTGACTGACCACTATTCTGAATATTAGCGGGGATCTGTCCCTCTCAATGTCTTTGGTTTTTAGAACCAGCAATGGTTTTACAGCATGATGCTATTGGAGAACCTTTTAAGTTACACTAAGGAACTTTTATTCTCTAGTCCTTTTGAAAACCAAGTACAGTTCCTTTGAAGAACCTAGAAACAAATTCACTGATCTGAAGAACCTATAGTGTAACATAAACTTTTTTTTATTTCCAACCCACCATATAGCAACTCAAGACCACTATATAGAGACAAAATGAGCTTCATAGCTCAAACTCATAATGATAATTAAGTCATGAAATAATTGGATGAGAAATGTGTTAGTTCATTCTAGCATAATTAATCGAATAAATAATCAAGTTTGCAATTACTGTTGCCAAAATGAACTACTTTAATTTCGGTCTACTACTGTTGCGTCAAAATTTTCTATTCATGTGTTTTTGCAGAGATGATGCATTAACCAATCACAGACATGTCCGTTGCTCACTTTGAGTAAACTTTATTCAATAAATGAATTGTTTAAGAGGGCCAATGTGAGGTTGTCTTGATTTGCTAATGTATAAAACAGAAATAAAGTATTCAAGAACATAGTTAGTTAGAACTAAGCTAGTTTTGGATGTGTAGCCTACATAAAGAATATGGCATCTTGATGCCCAACACAAAATATGTGTAACAAGTGTAACATTCTGAGATTTCTTTTTATTGCAGAATTTTGGTATCTTTGGCAAATCTATAAAATGATCTCATTTGAGATTTTTCCTTCCTATGGGTATTTTCAGTATCACTATTTGTGAAGTGATCCTGTTTGTGAATTTTGGAGTCAGAAGTTCCAATATTACAGACAGTCTAGTCAATATTTGTGAGGTATTGACTTAGAATCTGATTTTATGTTTGAGAGCAGTGGGGACAGGAGGGTACGGAAGAGAACAAACTTAACCTGAGGAACTTTCACTCGGGTGACACCTGTTTCGATAGGAAAAAAAAAAAAAACGTTTCCAGGATCGATGCTGCTAGCACACATAAACTACAATGAAACAGTCAGCCAGTCATTACCACTGACTGTGAGAAGAAAAAAAAAACCGTAATGCCGTAATTGACCAATAAGAATGAAATATTTCAGAGAGCCAGAGGTTGTTAAAATATAAATAAAAATAAAATTCTTTCATCTTTCTGGCCAAATTTGAAACTTTGCCTTGTCTTTTGACATTTGTATAGTCTTCTGTAAGTGCATTTAGATAAAAGCGGCTTCCATATGAATAAATGAAGAAATGTAAATGCTTTCTGAAAGCTATTTTTATTGGCTAAATCATTTTGTTTGACCCAGTCTCATCCCGGTGATAGCAGGGGCTGGAAAAGACCCTTGAACATAATACAGCCATAACTCTTCGTCAAGGGAACGCAAATGGGAAATGTTTATGGTACCCAATGCTCAGTGTAAATGTTAAAGGGGTTCGGCGCAGCACCATTAACATGCCATTGAGATGCCGTTGCCTTGGTGACAGCTCTGCAAGCACAAGCTGTGTAAAATCTGTTTGGGGTCAGAATGCCATTGTGATCAGATATATGTGCCAATCCATATTGCCATGGAGGAGTGGAACTGCTAAGGAATGCCTTGTCATGACTAAGCCCGTTCTCCCCTTTTCCAAGAAGTCATTCACTCTGGATTTAATTTATCACAGACAGGGATGATCGCATCAACCTTCTGTTGTCTAACCTCTGCACCATTCCGCTCAGTTCTGTCTAACTTCAGCATGGATCACCTAATTCTAGCCAGCATGCTTTGGTCCGAAAAGACAACAATATAAGCATTTGTGAAAAAGAAAACAGATCTGATCAGCGTCAGTCGATCTGATTTTAATTTCGACTCAAAGTCCTCTGTTGAACTCTGCACAATCTCTGCAGATGGGCCACAGATGCTGATGTCATTTCCCCATCTGCTCCTTCTAGATCTTTTCTGGTATCTGCACAGTTTAATGCATTTTCCCCATTCCTTCTCCTTTGTTGTTTTATTAGTTCTTTGTTAAAAGTGATTCCAACAAATGGTGAGAAATTAATGGAAAGGGGTCCTATCTTAAGGGAATCAAAATTTGTTTTGAAATAAAAGACTTTTTCATCCTATGAAAACATCAACCTAGTCTCACAGAATCATGTTACTATTCCTACATTCTATTGCAGCAGTTTACTGGTGGAATGAGCAATAGAGACGCTACAACCACAGCAACTTTTATTCGGCAGATTATCAGTTCATAAACACTTACACTACCGGTCAAAAGTTTTGAAACACTTGACTGAAAAATTTCTCATGATCTTAAAAATCTTTTGATCTGAAGGTGAATGCTTAAATGTTTGAAATTAGTTTTGTAGACAAAAATATAATTGTGCCACCATATTAATTTATTTCATTACAAAACTAAAATTTAATAAAAAAATTAAAAACTCACTTTTAGCGCCACTCAGTGGACATTTCACCTCAGAACTGCCGTGATACATGTAAGGAACCACGTAATATCATTTAGCAAATATGTCACCACAGTCACATAATTTTCACGTGGTCAAGCTGGAAAACATAATGTAACATTCAAAACTCAAAACATTTAACCAAAAAAAAAAAAAAAGAAAGAAAAAAAAAAACACTAACTCTATACATTTGAACAAGCCTGCTTAATAGACCATCTTAGACCAGCAATAATTTTCAAGGTTGCCCACCTAGTTTTGCCTGGTTTCGATATTTATGGCACTAAAAATTGACTATAAAGTACTTCAAAGAATACCATAGTATTACCATAATGATAATGTCAAAAACCTTTGTCAAAACTTTATTACCATGGTTTACTTTTATGGTTACACAATGGTACTGTTTGAAAGATGCCTGTGAAAAAAAAAAACAGTGTGAGTTTTAGGAACAATGTAATTTCATTGGCTAATAAATGCAAACTAATGCATTAAGTAGCTTCAACTAATACAGGTGGAGATGATGCGGTCTTATTTGAAGGATTCTTTGAGGAGTGTGTTTAATAGCAGGCGCTAAACAGGAGTCATGTAAGGGTTGATAGGAACTGCGACCATAACCGTCTGCTGTGCAATGACTGTTATGCACTTGCATGTTTAGCGCATGCTGTGAGGAGTCTACCCAGACGTCTACAGCCTTCGCGCCACAAGAATGGATTCATTCACTGCTGGCACATGTCTTTAATTTCTCAACATGGTGTGTCGTAAGTCAGCATCACTGACTGCTTGTTTGTCCACACACATGTGAGCATGAAGCTCACACACACACACACACACACACACACACACACACACACACACACAGGCATGTCTATCCCTCTAATGCATGAATTATTAAAGGAATGGTTCATTAAAAAATGGAATGTTTGACATTATTTACTCACCCTCATGTTTTTCCAAACCTGTATGACTTTCTTATATATATATATATATGTATATATATATATATATATATATATATATATATATATATATATATATACCGGCTACTCTTTTCCTATCATCAGCCAGCATATGACTTCAGAAGACTTAGAAAATAGCATGTAAGTCACTTGGACCACTTGTATGATACTTTTATGGTGTGTATGTAATTTTGTCACCCTAATTGAGATTTACTTTGTTATTGTGCCACAGCTTTTTTTTTTTTTTTTTTTTTTTTTTGACGCAATAACTCATTCGGTCTGAACTGCCCCAAGGTCTCTTTGAGTTCCAACCAATGCAAGTTGGAAAAAGCATGTGTTGCAGCATTCCCAAATCAGCACCATTACAGAATTCCTTACTTATCCTGGCCTACCCTGAGTAAGACCAATTTGCCTCCACTGATTGTGGTTCTAAGACTATTTGCCTTGCCTTAATGGGAAAGAGAGAATGCAAGGACAACAATTGCAAAACAATAGTGTCAAGTAGGTTGTCCACGGTCCATACCTCATCTCCTTGGCTCCAACAAGTCTTTCTCCTATTGCCCCAGTATCATCTGATGCGTCTGTGGGGATAATGGATCACACATCTTTTTTGAGTGTGGGATAGCACATGGGCCAAGACTCAGTAAATCAACACCAGTGAGAGCAGAACTGGACAGAACCGGCTACAAGTGTTTTGGGGGCCCCTAATGACGAGTCTGAACCATCTATACTGATTAAAGGCCTGATGTCAGAGAAATCTAGTAATAGCAGTCATTGAAATGATGCCATTTGTGTCCCTATGACTTATAATTAACAAGTGTAATTAGTAAGAAAAAAAATACAGATACTAGACATTTGATAGTCAAAATAGTCATTTAACTTTTGTTCAAATTAGGGCTGTCTATTTAACACATTAATTTAGAGATTAATTATATGAAGAAAAAGTGTTAAAAAAATAACACAATTATTCGCAATCAATATTTACAGAGAAATGCCCCCAAATCAGAATCAGAATGAGCTTTATTGCCAAGTATGCATACACACACAAGGAATTTGTCATGGTGACAGAAGCTTCCAGTGCAAAGAGAATGCAACCATATATACATGCATACAAACATACAGTATAAATTTAAACATATATACATATAGTGACATAAAAATTAAAATAAATAAATAAGATATAACAGATAAAAAAAAAAGATAAATATATAATGGAGCAATAATGTTGCTGAATATTTTATATACAGATATACAGTTATGTGCAGGTGATGTAATGTAATGAAGAAGAGGTAGGATATGTTAAAGAATATAAATGAAATATGGATACAAGTAGGAATGGATTGACTGAATATTGCACATGGTTGTATCGATAAAAGGAATGTATTTGGGGGCAGTTTTAACTGTTCATGAGGAGGATGGCCTGAGGGAAAAAACTGTTCCTGTGCCTGGCTGTTCTGGTGCTCAGTGCTCTGTAGCGCCGGCCAGAGGGCAACAGTTCGAAAAGGAAGTGTATGGGAGTGATTTTACCAGCCCTTTTCATCACTCTGGATGTGTACAGTTCTAGCAGGTTGGGTAGGGAAGCGCCAATAATCCTCTCAGCAGTCCGAACTATCCTTTGAAGTCTTCTGATGTCTGACTTGGCAGCTGAACCAATCCAGACAGTTATAGAAGTGCAGAGGACAGACTTAATGACTGCTGAGTAGAACTGTATCAACAGCGTCTGTGGCAGATTGAACTTTCTCAGCTGGCGAACGAAGTACAAACTCTGCTGGGCCTTTTTAAAAATGTAGTCTATGTGGGTCTCCCACTTCAGGTCCGGTGAGATGGTAGTGCCCAGGAACCTGAATGACTCCACTGTTGCCACAGTGCTGTTTAGAATGGTGAGCGGGGTAAATAAACATAATTTAGTGGCGAAGGAAGTACAAACTCTGCTGGGCCTTTTTAAAAATATAGTCTATGTGGGTCTCCCACTTCAGGTCCGGTGAAATGGTAGTGCCCAGGAACCTGAATGACTCCACTGTTGCCACAGTGCTGTTTAGAATGGTGAGCAGGGTAAATAAACATAATTTAGTATATAATAATTTAAATAGTTTTTATACATTTCTTTTTCTTAGCACATAGTACAAAAATATTGCCTGTGAATAATGCGGTATGGCGTAATGATATTTAGTTAATGCCATTATTATTATCCAATTTTGTACTGACCTTCAACCCTGTAACATTCAAGCACCAAAACATTTTGAAGGGGTTGAATGGTCCTTTCTTAAAGAAAAACACTCGCTGAGCTGTGGTGCTCATGTGAGCATTGCAAGTTCAAGGCGGGCTCACAACATTTCCTGACTCCATTCACCTCTCCTCTCTCCATCACTTCCTGTCCATTCTCTTCTATACCTGTAAATAAAATTGGCCAAATGTAAGACTGTGAAGATGACACCATAGATTTGGTTGTGTGAAGATTTCAAAATTTAAAGATTGCCTCTAAATAAACTCACAGATCCAGACAACCAGACAACACCAGCCTTGCCTTCACAAAAGCAACAGTTATTGTTACTCACTTTCTCCCTCTGTTGGTCAACGAGGTGTCTGAGTGACAAAGTCAACCAACTTGTCTGTCCTAAACTTGCCAGATAAAAAAATTACACACAATATTTGCCAATATAGAAGGATGACTGTGGTTTCCTATTGCATACATAGCATGTAAAACATAAAAACACAGCGTTACTCGATACGCATTAGTAAGAACTCCTCTGATAACTGCTGAAGTTGAATTGGCTGAGAAGGACAATCCAAAGTGTTTCAACATACCCCACCACTGATTTGATGTTGATTAAATACAAACACTAACAAAAAGTTTATATATATATATATATATATATATATATATATATATATATATATATATATATATATATATATCAAAGTAAACCTAATGAGGTCAACCAGATTTTATCTTTGAATATTTTGAATTTTATTTCCAGAGATGCTGTCACCAACCCTTACGAAAATTAACCATGGTTTTACTACAGTAACCATAGTTTAACCTTGGTATTTGTTGTAAAATCATTATTACCACAAAATTACTGTATTAAAACCATAGTTACTATATGGATACTACAGTATTACTATAGTAAAACCATGGTTAATTGTTTCTGTCAAAAAGCATGGTTAATTCAGTCATGGTTACTAAAATAGTACTAGTAAAACCATGGTTACTGTATGGCTATTACAGTATTACTGTAGTAAAACCATGTTACTATATGGATACTATACAGTATTACTGTAGTAAAAAAAAAAAAAATGGTTAATGGTTTCCTCCAAAAAAAAAAAAAAAAAAAAAATACATGGTTACTACAGTCATGGTTACTTCAGTATTCCTATAGTAAAACCATGGTTTCCACCAAAAATAAATAAATAAATAATAGATAATAGATAAAATAATAATAATAAAATACATGGTTTTAAAAATATTACTACAGTAAACCTATGTATAATTTTGTTAGAGAAGTGTCTATTGAAATCCACATTTCCGTAACCATAGGTTACATTAAAAGGCATATAATGTACCCCAAAATTATACTGTATATTTCAATATTACATTTAATAATACCAATAATAATAAATGTCTCCAGTCTGTTTTTGCACAAAACTCTCAGAATTCGAGACAGCCTTTAAATAGCATCTTAACCACAAAGTACTTGCGTTTAGGGGGCACTGAGGCCAGGGAAAATTCACCTTGCCAAAACGTATAAGCGGTTAAACCTCGACTACGGCAGTACTGAGTCGCTCTGGAGAGCTCTAAAAAAAATTACTTGGCAGCCAAGAGTAAGAAGGAAAAAAATGCACGCACTAAACCCGCCTTTATCTCCTTTCTCACACATCAAAACCTCCCCCAAATGTCGCACCGCCCCTACCAAACCCTCCTGGAGTCGGTAAATTCAGCATTCACTCTCTGCCTGAATTCAGAGTGGCATCTACTGGGCTCATCAAACTCAGGAAAACTTTATGAAAACTTGAGGTTTTGATTAATTAATAACATGCACAAAACCAGGACTGTCATTTAAAGTCACTTTACCGGCTCGCCTTGGTTCATCTTTACCTGATTGTGTTACTGCGCAAAAGTGGACCGTGGAAACCGTTGCATGCGCTGTGAAGACATCGCATCAGTGGATATTGATTGGCGTGAGGTTGCTGCCACATAAGCTTAGTTCTGAGCTCTTGCATTTGTTTATATGAGGAGGCAAGAACTGTTGACGCAGACAGCCATGCATCTCATCCAAAGTGGATGCGCAATGATGGATTAATCGCTTTTTTGAAGGGATCAACTCATGCGACTTTCAGCAGCCAGCATCGCGGTGTCCTGATAAACTCCTCGTGAGGATTTTATACCACCAAACTTTAACTCTTTTATCCCCTTCTTCTCAAGATGTCATCGGGGTATTTTATAAGGTCACTGCTAATGCTCTTTCTCGCGCTCTTCTCCGCCAATGCAAGCAACTGGTTGTAAGTAAAAAACACGGTTTCTTAGTCACTCATATGTTTTGACGTCTATGTTGTCTGTTGTTATGACTAGTTAAAATCAGTTACCTCAAATTAAATGTTGCATGTCAAATGCAACCAATGCAACATTTCAGAGAGAATTTGCACTGACTTTTGTTGATTTTTTGCAATCTAAAATATGACTAAATGCAATTAAGACACTTGTTAATTCTAGAGTTATTGGACTTGAGTGAGTTTAAACCACTTTTATAGTGTCTTTGCAACAATGTTTGTGTGTTCACAAAAGCGCACAAGGCATGCATTACAGTTTGGATGCGTTTGCACACTTCGGATGAGAAGTATAGTGAGTAATAGTAAATAAAACGGCCATATTAAGCTATTGCATGTAGTGTAGCTCTAATAGAAAATATAAGGAAACTAATTTGGTTATTTAGAGACTGATATCATGATTGTTACCCATTCTTTCAGTTGTCCATGCGGCACAGCTGCGCTCGGTGCTGGTTGCGCACAGCACTGAAACATTATATGGATATGACAGTAATAACAGCACTATTTTTTTTATATTTACAGCACTTAAACTGTATGAATTAATATTTTAAACTAACTGTCAACAAGATAATGCAAAAGAAGCCATGATTAATTAACGATCTGTTTTTGATATCTTCATGCTTTAGAAAGTGGATGGCATGGTTGGTTCAGGCCAAATTAATGTTAAAGTGTGCATTTCTAGGTATTGAAAAGTATGCTTATCTACATCCCTAGGGCAGAAATAGCTCACGATTTAATCTGTCCAGATGTAGTTCAGTTTTCGATGGAAGAGTGTTTTTAACTAAAGGCGTGGTGAAAGGTCTTGGACGTGTAGAGGCACGCTGCACACAAGGAAAACCTCCTACCTGTCTACAAAATATGATCAATCTGACGGGAGTCTGTACACTATTCCAGCACTATCTCAGGACAGGTATTAGCAGGAAGCCACCTAAACATTACACAAGTTGTGTGTGCCAAACAGAAAATACGAATGTTCAATGTTTTACGGGCAACGCGTGGAGTTGGAGCTGTACTGTTAAGCAATTCGCATCAAGAAGCTATACAGTTTCATTGTACATTAAGGAAAATGTATATTATTTCTGATGTGTGTAGTTAAATTTCATTGATATAGAATTCTGTATATAGGCTATTTAGTCAACTTTTTCCATTTTTTTTTTTTTTTATTGACCGATTTAGAACTCAGACAAAAGCTTAAGACATAAAGGGGTTGGTCTGCATTTTTAAACATTTAAGTAGAGCACATAGTATGTGTAGTATACAGCAGTAAATAAAACGGTAAGGTTAAGCTTATATACATTTGTGGATAATTCGGCACTGAAAGAAACAAGACAGGTCTTTGAAAGACTTAAACCATGACTGTTTCCCCATGCGTAAAACTTCCTACAATTTGCGCAATATTTAAAAAGCATTGAAGCATTAGAAGATTCACGTTTTGTCTCTTTAAAAAGTGGGATATTCTCAGAATATTGCTCAATAGGAACCGACATGACAACTGACAATAAATAGGATAAATTGGACCACTTTTGGTCATTGAGATGAATGGCAAAAAGTCGCCCAGTTAATCTACTACTATAGCTCAATTATTCAATTTTTAAAAGTTTTTTATTATTATTATTTTTATTAAATTCGTTGCATGAAAGCAACTTCAAACATGTTCTTGAGGTAAATCTTCTAAACTGAAACAGCTTAAACCCGTTTTTTCTTGGTTACAATAAAAAAAATTTGAATGCAACATTGTTGCAAGTTTTGTGAAGCTTAAACTCTTAAAATCTCTACTCTGAAATTTTCAAAGCGGTTATTTATGATCTTAAACGAGAGAAGATGAAAGCTCTGATTTAGTAAACTTACTTTTTATGTTTTGTCTTATACATGAGAAGATATTAAGTAAACTTGCTGTTATGTTTTGTGTAATTTGTTAAAAATTAAAGCAGATGAAAGGTAAAAATTAAGTAAACTAACTCTTGCTGTTTTGTCTCGTATTCCTTTGATATCTTTTAAAGAAGCACGTAAGTTATTGTGTGCAGTTCAACCGCACCTGTGCGCTCTGAATAAACGCTCTCTCTCTCTCTCTCTCTCTCTCTCTCTCTCTCTCTCTCTCTCTCGGTTACGCGAATAAATTAATCTGAATAAGTGTATTTTATTGTTCTCCATATGTAAGTGTTAAGACTGAATAAATGTAATGAAATGTAACGTGCAAAAAAAAAAAACAAACAAACAAACAAACAAACAAACAAACAGATTATATCAATTATTTGACATTAAAAAACTCTTTGCTCAACAGCCATAATTTAATATTTTGAAGTCGAGCTCAAAACTTTTCATTTGTGAAATGTGCGAATCTATTATTCGTGAGCTCTTCCATCAGCACCTGTATGGAGAGTTTGAGATGCGCAGGTGCAGGTCACGAGAGCTGTTCAATTGCACCTGCGCACCTTCAAACCTCCATCAACAGCACGCGCTTACTCATGCAAATACACGCTCGCGACACTGACTGACGACTGAGTCAATCTGTAATATTTTATTATTCACCACTAGCGGTTGTTTTGTTAAAATGTCAAGTTTTTAATCACTAATTAGGAACCTGAACATAAATAAAAGTAGGTTGGTTAGAAATTTGTTCATGGCAATTCCTAAAGCATCTTAAATACCCCTTTCTTTCTTTTCTTTTTTCGCCCCAAAGTGCAGTTAAACAAAATCAAAATAGCCAATACATACATTTTGTGAAGCTAGCAAGTTTTATTATTCTACCTGTTATTATTCTTTCTATCTGTCTGTCTGTCTGTCTATTATTTTTTGGCAAACCTTTTTCTAGTTTCATCATACATAATTACAGAACTAAACACAGTTTAAAGTTACATAGTATACATTTCATTAAGATGCAAATGGTTTTTGGGGTGCTGAGGTCACAGAAGTGCACAGGCCGTGACATCTCCAAATGTGACAAATCTTTTAAATAATATTTAGGACATATATTACATATATACATATATTGCCTTGTTTGGGCAAGTGATAGAGTGTTATTCTTTGCATTAAAATTAAATTAGAGGCTGAAACGTTTGCACAGGACAGACAATAAATAGTTTGCAGCAGATGAGCAACATGAGATGAGAGAAAACCCTAATGCGAAATATATCCTGGCGCCAAGGGCTGATAACACAAATAACATCAGTGACAAGAAGGTAATGAAGTTGTAAAACCTGTTGTCACATACCTCCAGTCATATAGCAGCCTATTAAAAGGCTAATTCGATAAAAAAAAAAAAAAACAGGCAACTTTCATTGTTATTATGAGGCTAATTGAGGGCAAATGTTTGAAGATGGTATAGAAAGATGAATGACAGGACAATGAGTAAAAGCGAGAGATTGTACACACAGTAAGACCACAGAAAGATGAATTTGACATGTCTCTCGTTCCAATGAAGATGCTCATTACTCAGAATTATATATATGCATGTATGTGTGTGTGTGTGTGTGTGTATATATATATATATATATATATATATATATATATATATATATATATATATATATATATATATATATATATATATATATATATATATATATATATATATATATATATATATATATATATATATATTTTTTTTTTTTTTTTTTTTTAAAAAGCACATTTTGTCCAAAAGCTCTTACTAATAATCACTGCGGTGGAATGAAAAAGCTGAATTTATTGATTTAATCAAATGAAACTTGATTGTTCCTATCTCTGTAAGTCTCATGTTATTAAGGCACATACTGAATTTTTTTTTTTTTTTTTTTTTTACAAACAACCTGACCAAATCACTACACATGCTTATATTTCTTCTTTTCAGAAATAGTCAGAAACAAGCTTAAGTATTACATTCCAGCTACAAATGGCATCAGTCATGACATGATTTCCTCTTCGACACCAAATGCGACCCTTATGATTGAGATGAATTATTTAAAACTTTCTATTTAAACATTTTTTTTTTTTTTTTTTTTTTTTGCGGTTATAATCTTTGTGGATATTGACTACAAATGAGATAACACTGCCCTCTAGAGTTAAAGACCGATTCTCTAGACTTGCAGATCTAAGCATTGCATCTTGTAACTTTAGGCAAACTTATAATTGAGAGCAAACGGCTGAATGACTTTTTGGTATACAAGTGCTGTTTCCTGGTTCTCTCTACAAAACTTAAACACACCACTGAGTCACTGAGGTATCGAGGAATTGAGAGTTGTTTCTCAGAGAAACAAAGTTAAACAAGAATGAAACAAAGTTAAACAAGAATGGCACATTTGTTTTTGAAAACGTGGCATTCTGTGATGGATGTTTGATTCACATTTGGGCCCTTTTGGATGACATCATCTTGTTTATAATCTCAATGATGCACACAATAGTGTGTTGGAAAGTTTGCAATGAACAGCAGCATCTTCTCCACACCATCTGTGTGAGTTATATGAACAGAAAATTGAAATTAATGGATAATTTCCATTCATTTTCATAGTAACATTTTAGAATAGCATGTCAGCAGTTTTTATTATTTCACTTCAATAATATTCATGAAGTCAAGTTCATCACTAACTAGATTTGAACATGTTCTGGGGGGGTAGTGAGTGGTGCTTGTCAATGCAAAACTCATCACCATGATGCCAGGGTATTGATATGTGGTTGCATTTCAAGAAATCTCAAGGTTTTCCCACACTTTTAGGTCTGCATCTGTACAGATATGCATTCCGTATGAGCGGAAGCAACATCAGAAATGTGCAGCCACGTGCAGCTTTGAAGGAACATTGCTAAATTTAGGCAGAAACCCTCTACCCAGGGGGAGCCTACATGGTTAGCAAAACAAAGCATAATGGAACGGTACACTGGTGAGGAGACCAGCGGCCGTACTTTTTCAATGTATGTCAATGGAGGAGATGCTAGAGTACACTGAATAAACTGCTTTTTTGAGGAAACAGCTCATCACTCAAGGAACTGACCGCCTATCCACTAATCTTCAACATATTTCACACAAATCAATCCTTTTGTCGTGAACCATGTGTGGAGTTTACTATGATAAACTATCTGTTTTTCAAGAGAAGTCATGGATGATTTTGCGACAGGGAGGTGTCAGTTTACGGCTTAACCCATTCATTTGCATGGTATCGGCAAAGGTGATTTACTGTCGTAACACTTTGAACAAGGTTCATTGATGTCAGGGCCATTATACAGTATGATTACCTTAAGAAGACTCACATGATCCAAGTTGACCATTATGCTCTCTCCTATGGTAAAGTCGTGGAGGTTGATATCTCAATATAAAAGAATCTCTGGTTAAGGGTAGGGTTGCACGATTTGAACATTAAGTGATAATGCGAATATTTAAAGGTGCATTTAGTAATTTTTTTCCCAATCAAAAAAGTTTTACTCCTAAAGAAATTAATTGTAATTTTGAAACATATGTATAAAATCATGACCACTCACATGAGATGAGGACACTAGTCATATCAGTAACCTTATAAAAACTGTTTTATTCTATA
Source organism: Myxocyprinus asiaticus (assembly GCF_019703515.2). Lineage (NCBI taxonomy): Eukaryota > Metazoa > Chordata > Actinopteri > Cypriniformes > Catostomidae > Myxocyprinus > Myxocyprinus asiaticus. The sequence goes on along the minus strand of NC_059380.1, from coordinate 36,629,076 downwards.
TGGGGGAGGGCGCCGTCATGGGGGCTGCCATTTTAGAATCACATTACCAGCTGAATATTACTCCATTAATCTCAGTAACCATCTTGTTATTAAATACTTTTACTCTTGGATTAAATTAATCATGGCTGATTGTGAAAAGTGAAATTCTACAATGGCATCTTTAACTGAAAACTATTGATTTTGAATGATGCTGCATCCACACCACTAGGTGTCACTGTATGTCCAAGATGACACAAGCTTAAAAAATTTACTGAGTGCACCTTTAAAAAAATTATTGCGACTGTGAGTTGAACTGCAATACGATAAACATAAAACTAGTAAGTAATTCCTTTTGACCACATTTTTATGTTTTGCCCATGCTCTACTGCCAATAAGAAAGCTTAGGCTACTTGGGTTTACTTTTATTATATTCACATTGTACCATTTTACTGTGTACCTGTTTTTTTCCACTTTGTGATGGGGTCCAAGCCCACTTTTCAGCATTATTTTTTTGGGACCCAGTCAACTTGAATATTATTATTATTATTATTATTATTATTATTATTATTATTCAGTAGTAATATATTTCTGTAATAAAATTGTGCATGGGGCATTGCTACGCGGTTCAGTTAAACCTAGGAGTTGTAAACCATCAAGCTTTTATTTTGGCAGACAACTGCAGGAAGACCTTCGAGTTCCTGTGTACTACAGTTGTATAATGTGCTCCTCATTTTAACATATCCTCCTCTGTCCACAATTACCCAGTGCCATGGGATATCTTATTTGTATTTGTATATTAACTTGTAGCAGCTATAAATATTTTTAATTACGCAAACGTGAAATTAAAGTGAATCTGTAGTGCTTTAAATCCTAATACACATGTAAGCAAACTGAACCAAACTCAGAGCACACCTGTTACTAGATGGAATTGTGGAGAGTGCATAGAACCGCTCTGAAACCACTGAAAACACCATATAATGAGCCTCACATGTGCACTAAGAATGTGTAATACACTAATACAATACAGACAGAACAGCACACGTAAACTTTTAAGCAGCGTGGGCAGGCTATTTATTTATTTAATAAATCACAGCCCTTTGCTGTTTAATAATTGCACAAAGTCATTTTGTGATTTCAATTTTATTTTGTTTAATTGTTCAGCCTTAGTTTAGGGTTTTTTAAAAAAAGTCTTACCCAAAGTATGAGCAATAGTAATAGTGATGCTGTGCTATAAAAATACTTACAATGTAGTATTATGGTGTAAAGAAATTCCTTGGTGTTGCTGACGGACATCTGATGTCTTTAAATGGCAGTGGAATGTAGTGATAATAAAAATGGAGGGATAAATTCCCTTAAATGCCCCTATCATTCAACACTGAATTTATATCCAACAAACAGCTTTTAATACACAGACATGAGTGCTCTGTGACGCACAACTGACAAATATGTAAATATCAAATATTGTTATAAACATTATGAGATTGTGGCTCTTGCACTCCGTAGCACGCACGTATATTTGCTGTTAGTCGCATGTACAGGGATGATATTCACCTTTACCAATTTATTGCGTTAATTGTTTTTCTAAGACGGAAATGTCAACAGCTACAGTTTGATTATTAAAAAAAAAAAAAAGAAAGAAAGAGGCACATAGAAAGTGAAACTTTCCACTTTTATGCCGAGATCTCTCATCATGAACTTTTAGGACCTTGTTTCTTTCACAGCTCATAGTTTGTTTATATGTTGACAGCAGTTAAGAGGCGAGTAGATACTGTATATACAGCCTGGCATCTGTACACTTTGTCTTATTCTTTTCCAAACTTTCTCGTATGGCCTGGTTGCGTGCTAAGTCGCACTTCGCTAAGCCATCTGGAGCCAACAGCGCTCGGAGGCCAGGGCAGAGTAATTCAACACAAACATGACACAAAGGAAGAAGGCATCATGCTCCAGGTGGACTGCTCCACCAAAAACCTCCCAGAAACAGCAAAGGATGGCATCTTCCATTCACTGTCCGGGCATCAAAATCCCACAGCTTTCCTAACCTTAGTTGTGGGAGTAGTAAGTCCATTGTTTGAAAATAAAGAAGAGTGATACAGAGGAAAACAGGGAGAAGGAAATGGGAAGCAATGAAAACAAGATGACTCCGTGTTCCTCAAGGTCTGGGACAATAATATTCCCAGACAAAAGTTTCAAAACAAAGAATCAAATGTGCAGCTTCAGGTGTTCGTTTATCAAAATCTTAAGCATCTGGCACTGATACTGTACACTATATTCCTGCGTTTATCCAGCTAGAAAGGGCAGCCCTCCATCGCCATTTGGCTGCCAGATTCATTATCAGGTCACGATCACAGAGGTAATTTACAAATAGCGAAACAAACAAAAGCTGTAAACATGCATGCTAGCTTAAAAAGCATGAAATAGTGAACAGATGCTTCACATGATAAAAAGATACTCAATCACCCTTTGACACAAAGAGCTAAGTAATCCCACATATAACAACACAAAAAACAGGACAATGTGTGCGCATCTGGTTGGTGATGTCATCCACTGCTTGGACGCAAGGGTTGTGGACAAATAGGACAATGTTATCATAACCGTCTTGTGGACAAGGAGGTGTTCAGTTCTTATCTGCCCCAGCCTTGGCCCACCAAATCAGCTCTTGTCAACAGCAGAGAGGGGTAGGATGTGGCGTTCCCAGCTACTAGGATTTAGATGTGCCGTTTTTAACTCTGGAAGAGCACGAGTATGTAAAGAGCATGGGACCAGTTAAGATGAGCCCTTGAAATATAGCAGACCTGAAGACACTACTATAAATACACACAATTACAAGATGGACATTTCTTGACTAGCACTGCACTGAGATCATTGGTATTGGCTGTTAAATGTAATTATATGCGCAGTTGCACTTTCGGACATCAGCATATTGTTTAAAAACAGCATGATCAGGGTGATTATTTACAGTATGCCAACATTCTTTTTTCAAGAATTCCAAGATGAATATTTCATGAGAAATGCACCGAATTTTATTGGTATCGGCCGATAAAAGCAATTATCTGCGCTATTGGACATTGGCATATTGTTTAAAACAGCCAATGATAAGGGCTGATCATTAATGATAACATTATGGCAAAATATATATTTTTTAAGAATCTCAAGATAAACATTTAGTGACTAGCAATGCACCGATGTTACTAGTATCAGCCAATACAAGCAATTATCAATGATATTGGACATCAGCTGATTGTTTACAAACAGCTGATGATCAAGACCGATTATATATGCCAACATTTCTTTTATGAAGAATTACAAGATGAACATTTCTTGATTAGCACAGCACCGGTTTTATCGGTATTGGCCTATAAAAGCAATTATCTGCACTTTCAGTCATCGACCGCTTATTTAAAACAGCCAATGATCAAGGCCGATTATTCATGCCAAAATTATGCCAATATTTCTTTTTTCAAGAATTACAATTTTAACATTTTGTGACCAGCAATGCACCAATGTTACTGGTATCATCTTATAAAAGCAATTATCTTTGCTATCGAACATCCATCAATTTTTTAAAAACAGCCGATGATCAAGGCCGATTATTTATCCCAACATTGCCTTTTTCGTGACCAGTGTTGAGTAATGTTACTTTTAAAAGTAACTCGTTAGAATATTGCGTTACTCCTTAAAATGGTAACTAAATTAATTAAAAAGTTACTGTGACGAGGAGGAGGGCAGGGCCAGGCCGTGACTACGAACACGTGGCCCCCAATCGGGCTAATCAGCCAAGGAGAGGGATAAATGCAGCCGGATGGGGCAGTTCGGGAGAGAGAGAGCCACATGCAGCTGCCGTGTGTGCATTTGTATTTGTGTCTTTTTGTTTAAGTTTACATTAAATATTACTTTGACTGTTCAGCCGGTTCTCGCCTCCTCCTTGCCCATTTTAAACCCTGTTACATTGGTTCCGAAACCCGGGAAGGAGGAGGGATGCGCTGTCGTGGAGTCCTCACCACTGCCGGTGAGGAGCAGCCCAAAGGAGCAGCCGCGGCCTGCCACCTGGATGCGGAGGAACGCCCGCCATCCACGAGGGGAGGAGGGGCTTGCTGCCAGCCGCCTGGAGCAGTGGAGCCGCTGGCAGGGATGGAGGGGCTCGCTACCGGCCGCCAGATACGGAGGGGCATTCCATCCACGAGGGGTCAGAGGACTTGCTGCTGTCCGCCCAGGGAGGCGCGGCTGTCATCCGCCAGTGGGTGGAGGAGTGGTCGAGAACCAGGCGACGGCGTGTCTGGGAACCAGAGAGCAATTTTTTCTCTCTCTCCTCTCTCACTGTCGCTCCGCCTCGCCTTTTCCCTCTCCACCAGATATTTAGAAAGTCTACAATCAGTAGGTCTTCACCTCACATTTATAATAAAGTCTCCATAACTGGAATATGCATGATTTGTTTCTCCATCGACATGGTAGCCAACATGAATAATGAAGAATAACCACTGTCTTACCTAAAGCAGCAAAGTCCAATACTTGAACCTGCATCATATATGTCATCATGTGCTGTGCCCATCGACAATGCCAGAGTCAACTTTATTTTAAAAAATAACTCAGATATTATGGTCTAAAATAAAGAATATTGCGTTACTTTACTTGTTATTCGAAAAAGTAATCTGATTACATAACACATTTACTTTTATCGCGTTACCCCCAGCACTGATCGTGACTAGCAGTGCGCCGATGTTGATGTTGGGGCGATAAAAGCAGTTATCTGGGCTATCGGACATCCATCGATTTTTTTTTTTAAATAGCCGATGATCAGGGTCGATTATTTCCTGTCAATCAAAAGGGGGTGGAACAACGCATCGGACAATAAGCTTACATCTTGTGCTGTGTGTGAAAGAAAATCTCTCTTAAGTGGAATTACTTTGAACTGGGTGACAAGGACAGCAGAACTGCAATTTGTAAGCTTTCCACTGCTAGAATTTTCACAAGATGATTTAACAATTAATTTGATTTCTCACCTTAAAGCTTGACAAAGCAAGGACAGTTATGAGTTTGTTAAGCTAAAGCGGAGGCTCCTTCAGCTAAAATAGCTTCAGAATTCAGAATTTAGTTAATGTGAGTTTAAAACATTCAAAAATATTTAGAAATCTTACCAATTTCATATGAGCTTGACAGAACGCTATACAGAATTGAGTTAAGAATGTAAATGTGAGTTAATAATGTGCTGTTTGTTTTAGTGTTTTGTTTATAACTAAGACCAGTTACTCTGAGACATGGAAGACATGTAGAGACCGAGAATAAAGTTAAATTTCTTTCAAAGTTGTGCCATTAACAATCAGTGATTTGAAAGGTAGCATAAAACAAGCTGAACCGCCAAACTATTGTTGTTCTAAATAATCAGATATCGTTTTGGCACACTAATTTTGTATTGGTGCATCCTTAGGGGTTACAAAGGTGATCCATAGATTTTGAGCCTAGTCAGATTTGTGTTGATTTTGAGAATTAGTCTTGAGCCAGAATCCTAATCAACAAACCATGCCATACCTTGTCCTTTTTTTTTTTTTTTTTTTTTTTTTGCAATTAACTGCATATTTTCAGTATGGAATACAGCACCTTCAAAGCCATCCTGAGATCTTTCCACCATAATACACACAGGCTTACTTTCCAATTACTCAGTACCACACAAAAGACATTTAGAAACAAACGGCAACTCACAAACCACAAACCCTTCCGTGATGACCCATGCAAACAGCTCCTGCACGCAACCCACTATAAATGCATCTGCTCAGTCCTTAAACATTAAAGACTTTGATCTCCACCAGTTCTTGATGATAACGAATCACACTTTAATGACCTCTTTCAAGTTTCTCAGAAGCCTCTACGCATGTCCCATCAAGTGTCCCAGAGCAATTATTGTCTATTTATCTATAGAGTTAAAAAAACATAAAAAATGCAATTCATACAAAACAATCACTTGATATACCTCTACTATGATGAACAAGTTTTCAATTTCTATGTTCAAAGTCATTCTGATACATTTTCAGGGACTTAAAGTAAAAAAATGTTTAAGTTGTGTAACCATACGGAGACATACAGTGTATATATATATATATATATTCATGCAATGATAGAACATGTCATACATGAGACACAAGAATATAGGGGCAAATATAGTTCTGAGACCCAATTGATAGTACTTTTCTCTCTCATTGGTCTCTTTTTGATTGTGATTGCTCTCTTATTTTTATATATACTATATATATAATTATAATATCAAAAAAATTGATAAAATGTAAATTATTTGAAAAACTTTTGTCCACCAAATCAAAGTCAGGTGGTGTAACTAATATGCAGCTAGCTACTCTGTTGTCATGTAACAATAAATAAATAAATAAACATAAAACAGATGACCCCTTTAAACTCTCACAGCTGTGTGAAATTGTTTTTATTTTTTTTTATTTATTTTTTTATCTTATATTTTGAGATTTTTATAAAAAGGCACATTTAGTTTGTCAAATGGAGTAACCCCAAGGAAACTTCTTCAAATTCGTGACAAAAAATTCATGATATTTGTACAAATATTTTGTACCTTGAAAAATATGTTTGAAAACTTTTTTATAAAATGAATAAACAAGTTGTTAATGCTTACACGTATTACATTTTCAAGGAAAGTATTTCAATACCTTTTACTTGATAGTTACACCACTTATCATTTTTAAAGTCATTAAATCATGAATATGTTTTGTAGAAAATGCAATAAATATTTTTCAAAATGTATGAAACCAAAATGGACATAAAGATTACATTTCTACAAACTTGACACATGTTTTCAACTGTGATTTTCTAATTTGTATCATCTTGGACAACCTTATTTGTCAATGACCTGTTGAGCTAGGGAAAATACCTATTTTTATAAGGTGCCGTAAAGAGATGAACCCGAATAAGCTTGGCAGACCCTTCAAAGTGATGCTTCTGTCCCTCACATCTCAGAGTGCTTCCCCGACCTCATGGCCCTGGAGGTGATGGGAGAAGATAATGTCTATACGTCTCTCTCAACATCTCTCTGACCTCATCCGCAAGCACAGTCTTCCAAGAACCACATGGGAAGGGAAGGCCACAGTTTATGTTAGTGCTGTTTGTGCTTTGGAATCCCTTAAACAAACACAAAGCTGTAAGGGGGTCACAGAATTTGTGGAATGATGCGTAGGTTGATCACTTTCGTCAAACAGCATGCACAAATCATGCGCACCATATTTGAACTTCCTTCTTGCAGCTACAAAAGCTTCTTGCCTCTAGATACAAAGCTAAAATAAGGTTTTTCTCTTGACTACCTTAATGTTTTATTGAGCTTTTTCCTTGCAACAGTCGCCTTTGGCTTGCTCACTGTGGGCTGAAAGACATTAAAGGAGACCTATTATTGCCCTTTTTACAAGATGTAATATAAGTCTCAGGTGTCCCCAGAATGTGTCTGTGAAGTTTCAGCTCAAAATACCCCACGGATCATTTATTATACCATGTTGTAAATGCCTCTTTTTGGGTGGAATCAAAAACACGCTGTTTTCGTGTGTGTCTCTTTAAATGCAAATGAGCTGCTGCTCCCCGCCCGACATACCTGTGGTCTCCGTGAATACAATCAAAGACAATGGTAACTTTAGCTGCATTAACCGTGGAATCAGCTAACAAGCACATTCGGAAAGGCGATTTGCAAATATTCACATGATATAAAGTGCGATACTTACAACTTCAAGATATAAAGCTGGAACACAAACAGTTGGTACTGATCCATGCACGAAAATCATTTTTGGAAAATCCTGCTTTATATTGACCCTCATTCACAAAGCAGTCCAGTGTAAAATGATTTGCACAAACATACATGAATTTTGGTATGTTTTAGGGCACATTTGCTTCAAAAACGAAACTTGTCCACTGCGTCTTCAGTGGCTCTGATGTCGGGAGTACATGAAGACTCGTATGTTCACTTTTACAGCCAACAACAGAACACTTATGACATTATTCTTCTCACCGTAGCTGCTCCAGCGTGGAAAAAATTATGTTCAAACACCGTGTAAAAGTGAATTTTGCATAATAGGTCCCCTTTAAGGCTTGATTTCCTGTAAATATATGTAGTGTGAAAAGTGCTATACAAATAAAAGTGACTTGTAAAATTTGAAATCATATATTGATTGCCTGTCTGTTGGTGTGTCTCTAGATACCTGGCAAAGCTGTCATCGGTGGGAAGTATTTCTGATGAAGAAACATGCGAGAAGCTCCGGGGACTCATTCAGAGGCAGGTACAGATCTGCAAGCGTAATGTGGAGGTGATGGATGCTGTCCGCAGGGGTGCGCAGCTTGCCATTGACGAGTGCCAGTTTCAGTTCCGCAACAGACGCTGGAACTGCTCGACGCTAGAGAGTGTTCCTGTCTTTGGAAAGGTTGTCACCCAAGGTAAGTAGTCACCACTCCTGCCATTTGAAACATACACTTTTCAAAACTTTTCACTTTTCAAGACTTTTAACAAATGCAGCTTTTGAGTTTCATGAAAGAAAGTAATTAGGGTTTGGGGTGCATAAAAATAAATAATGACAGAATTTTCATTTTTGGGTGAACTATTCCTTTAAAACAAGTGGATTCTTAATTGTTCTTATTATGTCACAGGTACTAGGGAAGCTGCCTTTGTGTACGCCATATCTGCTGCGAGCGTAGCCTTTGCAGTGACTCGGGCGTGCAGCAGCGGGGAGCTCGACAAGTGTGGATGTGACCGCAATGTACATGGTGTCAGTCCAGAGGGTATGTCTGTTTTGTCAATACCAATACAGATTTTTCAATGGCAAATGCCGATACAGATAACTATAGAGGACTGTAGCTGAAGGCTGATAAAATGTTGATATAGAGCCTACAGCATAACATGACATAAGGTAGTTGAATTTAATTCACTATAAGCAATTTGAGATGTAAACAGATATTCTGAAATGTAACAAACCTTTTTTTTTTATGATGTGTACAATATCCAGTGTGTATGTTCTGTCATGAATTAGCATTTCATTTACATTTGTATTGCATTTAAGGGTGTTTGTTCAACTTTGGGCACTTTCATATGTCAGAGGTTTATTTTTATTAAAGTGAACAGATTTCACCTTTTTCCTTACTTGCAATTTAAACGTCTCGTTAAAATTGAATTGGGACTTATTAACCAGGCCTTTATCATCTATTTTTAGTACTTTTCAAATGCCTTTTATGTATAGATTTTACTGTTTCAGCCTTGAACCAGACTTTCAATATTAAACTATGATGAAAATCCATTACTAAAATGATAAATTATTACATGTTTAAAACTACAGTATGATAATCCAAACAAAGAGTGAAATAAACATGAAGCCTTTCGATATTTATTGTGTGAAAATGAGTTCTATAATTTTTTTTTTTTTTTTTTAATTACGGATGCCCCACAGTTGCATCATTTCCACCACACCAAATAATTTGCCCCTAAAAAAGTGGACTTGTTAGCAGAGTCAACAAAAGTATCAGTGAGCATGCTTGAGATTAAATGTGAAGTTTGGAGAAAATAAAGAAAATTCAAAGTAAATATCACTTGTAAGCAGTATTTTTATTGGCCATCATTACATAAAGCTGTAATTTTGTCAAATGATAAAAAGTGTGAAAATATTATATAATTGTGTGTATTTAGGATACATAAAGCGTTAGCTATGAAATTAGTCATTTCCACCACAGAATTCTATTAAACACAATACCAAATTTGAGATGTGCTGGAAATGACTCTTTGGTAGGATTTTTCATGAAATAAAAAAATAATAAAAATGGGTGTGAAAATGTTTTAAAGAGGCTTCACTTTCTAGAAGTCCACAGAGCTAAAAGTGACCAAAGTTGAAGAGACACCCTCACATAAATGGAGAAACTATAGAGAATGTTGGCAACAATGGAGATTTCTTGTGAAGCTTTTTCAGTCCTTGATTCTCTTCATCTCAACAGGTTTCCAGTGGTCAGGATGCTCTGACAACATTGCCTATGGGGTTGCTTTTTCACAGTCTTTTGTAGACGTAAGGGAAAGAAGTAAAGGACAGTCATCCAACAGAGCCCTAATGAACCTTCATAATAATGAGGCAGGAAGGAAGGTAAGAGGCATTTTTTAAATAATACCAAATGAAAATTAATTTTTGGGTGAACTATTCCTTTTTTAAACAATCTAGGCTTTAACACATTACCTACCTATTTAATAAATAATGTCTTCTTTACTGTTTCAAGGCAATTCTGAACCACATGAGAGTGGAATGTAAGTGCCATGGTGTTTCAGGCTCCTGTGAGGTGAAGACCTGCTGGAAGGCCATGCCACCCTTCCGCAAAGTGGGCAATGTTATAAAGGAGAAATTTGACGGAGCCACAGAAGTGGAGCTGCGAAAAGTGGGTACCACCAAGGTTCTGGTTCCACGGAACTCACAGTTCAAACCGCATACCGATGAAGATCTTGTGTACCTGGACCCAAGCCCAGACTTCTGCGAACATGACCCCAGAACGCCAGGTTTACTGGGAACTGCGGGACGCTTTTGCAACAAGACCTCAAAGGCCATCGATGGCTGTGAGCTCATGTGCTGTGGTCGAGGATTCCACACAGAGGAGGTGGAGGTGGTGGACAGATGCAGCTGCAAGTTCCACTGGTGTTGCTACGTCAAATGCAAACAGTGCCGCAAGATGGTAGAGATGCACACGTGTCGGTGATCCAAAATTACTAAACTTTCTGGAATGGTTCCCTCTTCCTCCACCACCACTTCTCTACAAGCCCAGGGAAACTAGACTAATACAAGATGCAAGAAGGGAAAACATGGACATTCCTGGACATTTCATGCAATGATAGAACATGTCATACATGAGACTTAAGAATATAGGGGCAAATATACTGTAGTTTTGAGACCCAATTGAGAGTATTTTTCTCTCTCATTGTTCTGTTTTTGATTGTGGTTGCTCTTATTTTTTTATATATATATTTTTTTAACTTATTGGAATCAAATTGAGAGTGAATCTTTAATGTGACATGTGCCAGAGGAGTGCCATTGGGAACTGACCCAAAGGGATTAGGGGCACATGAATATGGAGAAAGGTCATGTTTGGGGCACTGGCTCTAAAAGCCTTTCTATTGTTAATGCTGCTTTGGGGTTTCATCTCGAAAGATGGACATTGGACTAACAGAAATATCAAACACTACATATTGAGATGTAGTCCAGGTGTACATCTACACTGCAAAAAAAAAAAAAGAAAAAAAAAAGAAAGAAAACACTTTCTTACACAAAAACTGTTCTGTCTTGTTATAAAAGCAAAATGACCTAAATTTATTATACTGAAATTATAACAAAATTTAGTGAGGTTTATGCTCAAAACAAGCAACAACTATTTGCCAATGAAGTAAGAAAAATAAACTTTTCCTTTTGAATTACATTTATTTTTCTTAGCCTATTTGCAAATAATTTTTTTATGTTAGTTTTATCTTGTTTTAACGCTACACTACGTAGATTTCTTCGATTTCACATTTGATTTTCCATTAGAAATGAACAAAATACAATTTTTGAGCCAGTCCATAAAACAATCTGTGTTCAAAACGGCATTCTTGCCTTAACGCGAGTCATTACATTAAGCCTACAAAAAAGTTCGATTTGCCAGAAAATTTCAGGCTTCCATTATTCGTCCTTACGCACTTACACCATGCCCGTTAACTAAGAAGGTCAAATTTGACAGAGCAATCATTGTCTAAATTTAGCATTGCCTAAGGCCAGAAACATACCTTGAGCAAGTATGCGTACACAGTATTGCCTACGTGCGTTCTTGGGTTACTATGGTGGTCAAAAACATCAGTACTCAAGGCGGCGATAGAGTTACGTTCACAAGTTTGTTTCATTAAACTGTATGAGTTATTATTCAGGTAAGCTGCTATAAATATATTACTTTCACTTCCTTGCTCTGCAATATTTTTTTTTTTCAAACTGTTGCTCCGCCATGACATTAGTTGGCTTGAAAGAGAAAACTCACCGTAGAAGCAGATAATTCAGGCTAATACATGCATAATACATGCTAATAGCGCCAATTGTGTCAGTGTTTAGAATGCAACACACACTTCTCACCTTGTGTTATAATTTGCGGTCTGAAACATTCTGTAACGCAACAATGCACAAAATTAGGCTTCCGTTGCAGGAAGTGCCTGCATTCATGTACATGCGTGTAGTAAATTTTGTCCTGAAATTTTGTAAAATAATTTATTTTGTACGTTTTCTGTAGGTCAAAATAACAGTGGCAGATATGCTACTTACTTGCTTAGACGACAAATTTTTTGGATATCTTGGCGTAGCTAGTGAGATCTGCTTTGCCATGGTGATCACAGGCAACCATGAGTATGCCTCAAACCATTTATCCATACAGAAGAGCAGTAGTGAGGCAAAACTGATAAAATATAAAATTATCTTTCTCTGCAACTAAACTAGCAACTAGCAAAAAACTAGCATTTTTATGTTTCAACCACATATGTCGATAGAGAGCCCAGAATTCATGTGTAAATCTCACAAAATTTAGTTAGATTTCTCTGAAAACAAGACTTAATATCTTGCACCTGAAGTAAAAGTATCTTGTTTTTGAGATATTTTTACAGAAAAACAAGACAAAAATAAGGAGTAAGAAATTGGTTTTCTGCAGTGTACTTTCCAAGAAAAAGTAGCATCTTTTAGATAATTGTGGCCATTCGTTCCTGTATAGCTGTAATGCTGCTTGAATTCCAGAATCACTCATCTATAATGTACAGCTTTGGTCTTCTGTATACAAGCATTAAAGTCCCCTCTGCTTTTTTGTAGGGATGTAAACCAGCTCCAATCAAGACGAGGTGGAAATATCACAAGTGTCTTGCTCTTTCACTCAGCGGTTAAGAAAACTCTGATTTAACTGCTGAAAAAGAGTGTTCTGAAAATAAAACTGTGTTGAATTAAGTCGTTAGTTAAAAAGCTACTGACAGACACACAGTCAGCAAGCATATCACTGTTGCTGAGCCGTAAACATGCATCCGAGGCAAAGCAAAAATGGCTAACAAAAATCGTTTACTCACATGCTGACTTAGGGTGCTTGGGATATGGATTCTGTGCACAATGACTCTAGCACTTTTCCTCTCCAGATGCACATACTGTACCACAAATAAACAAATTTCCCAGCATTCCCTGCTCGATTAAACAGACTAAGTGAATTAATTATTTATGGGCAAATATGTACAATACCATAACACCAAGCTTTTCTATAGTAAAACCTGCTATCCAGTATGCTTTAAAGAAACATAGATTTGTAAAGACTTATACACTGAAGAGGACTATATTTCATATGAATGTATGTTAAATTGAAATATATGCTGTGTCAAAGACTGACATTCTTGTGCTGTTTCTTGTTGTTGGGTGAAAATCCCTCATTGCTCTTTGAAAATTACAAAATATGGAAGTATACCCTTTTGAAAAGACCAGCATTACTGGTCACCACTAGTATATGTTTTGTTTCGGACACTGGTGTGTTGTTGTCTCCAAAAGGCTTCTTAACTAGCTTAACCAGCAAGACAGTCTTTGTCAACTAGCTTCATTAAAAGACCATTCTGTACAGCACACTAAACTAGCTAAATTTGGCATGGCTATGTTGGTTCACCAGCTAGAAAATCACCAAACCAGCACAAGCATTAAACAGCCTGGAACAGCAAGAAATTCATTTAAATGTGATATTTTCTGCTGGGACCTATGGTATGGATATTATTCACACTTCCGGGTTTTGGAACACAGAAGTAAACGATTGCAGGAAAAACATCGATAGTGGTGAATGGGAGTTAACTGAAGTCCATGACAAATATAATTTTTGCTTAAACATTTGCTCCAACATCAAAAGAAAAACAGCAATATTACATTTCCAAAACTTTCCAAATGAAGACACAATAGAGAGCGATGAATTACGACAATCAGAAAAGTTACTGTCACTCTCTCCGCATTTGTACTAGAAACCTCACTGTGTCAGTGTTAACTCGTTTTTTAAAACTAATTCCAGGGTAATAAAAGTATAATGTTATAAATGTACATGAAAAAAAAAATATATAAAATGTTCCCTAGATTTACGCTGCTAAATAAGGTGGAAACGCGCCATAACAGTCTGTGAAAAGGGTCCATAGTGGTCTCCATGAATATATTCTCTCTTGTTTAATGGGTTTGACTGAAGGATAAAGCACAAGTTAAAACATATCTCCATTTTGTTAAATTCGGCTTTGCATGGTCTTGCTGTCTAACCAACATGATCACACTGGAAATCAACATTTTGCTTCCGAATGTTCATGTACCCTGACATCAACCCCATTTGGCCAAATTACTGACAATCGCCATCCCCCATTCGACATTTGGCATCACTTCAAGCGTTAATACATTTCCTTTTAGCACTACTAATGTGAGCAACCTCCGAGACATGGGTTCTGGTCTCATGGGAACCAGGAAATTTCGCATTCATATTAAAAATGGTGAGTGCAATTCAGAGGTGGCATTTTCTCTCTAAAATTATTATTTTTTTTTTTTTACTCCGCTGTTGGTTAATTTTCTGGGTTGGGGTTTGTTTAAGTGGGTGTGGTTAAAAAAAATACACATTCCTCTTGATTTTATTAAATCATTAAAAACTAAAAATAAAACTTTTTGGCAGCACTCTGTTGATATTTCATCTGGAAACTGGAGCTCACACGTTCAACAACAATTCCAGATTCAGCCACAGGGGCAGTGGCTCAAATTTCAGTGAGCACAGTCCAATTTCAGCAGCAAAACATTCAACCTACTTTCGCTGAATTAACAATTTGATCAATCTGGTGTAACGGCGCAATGTCATAGTTGCATGGTCATTATAACATCAAAATGCTAACCATACTTACCACCGTGGAAAACCTCTGATGAATCCTCAAACATTTAACAACATTAACAGTTGCTAGTTCAAATGTTAGTTTTCAATTGTTATCTTCCATTAGTGGTTGTGATTTTGATTCATTTTGGTGACAAATTTTTTTTTGATTCCATTCACCAAAAAGATTCATTCAGAATCGTTCACTGATACGTTCACTGACCAGTTCTTCGAGTTACGCCTTTGCGCCTGTAGATGATGCCAAATGACCATCTTTTAAGTAATTGCAGTGAACCAAAAGCAGTCATTCACAACCAGAACAAGTCTAATTATCCTTTATTAGAATGTGCGTGTCTACAATTCTAAGAGACTTCAGCACTGCCGTGTTTAAGCATCATAAGCGTTTCCCCAAATGACAACATATCTATCATGTTCTAAACTGCTGCGTACAACTTTGAATCAAGCTATACCAAAAACAAAATAAAAAACAGCAAAACTAGCCTAAAAAATAATTATTTTTTAGGCTAGTTAAAGTTTTAAAGTTTCAATAACATTTGTCTGACATTGTAATGTGTGGTCATAACTCATTTTTATTCATAATTAATCCGGCTCCTTTTCTTGTTTAACGAGATTGACGAACTGACGAAAATGTTCAAGAAAAGCCAAAATATCTTACACTGTGCATCAAAGGACAACATTTTAATTTGTGATTCATGTCATTTTAACTGTGAATTGGGGGTTATGTTTTGTGCATACCTATAAACTTGTCTTTATGCATTTCACCCCTTTCTCTCCTTGTTGAGCACGACTGGCTCGCATGCAGAACTGAACGAAATACATGCCTCACGTTCAGCAGATTCTCATTCATGAAAGAGATGACTGAGTCGTTCATTTAGTTTGCAAAAAGTTTACCAGTACAACCAGTTTGTTCATAAACAACACCTCTCATCCTGTTCAGACATAAATGACCAACTAGCACTAGTTCAGTGAAGGGGTGTATTTGTTCAGCAGGTGAAACCAATGAGATGCTCCTTCACAGCCCGTGTTCAAATGCTATTGGCTTACAGTATAGTCAGTCTTTACTGGCATGAAAGGCAGTAGAGCTCTTTGGCTTCGAAAAGAGTCAGTGTATGGAGGTGAACAAGAACAATTCGTTCACATAAAATATTAATTCAAAAAGACTGATTCGTTCATGGTTTATCATGGTTTACAGGCCTGTTATTGTTTAGGGGTCAGATGGATCATGGTAGTATCAGCACTTGTGCCCTGGGTGTACCAGTAAGCCCGCTCTCTTACACACAGCTGCTCAGTAACACTCTAGACTGTACCCAGATAGCCATCTCGCCAAGAACAATAAATATTTATAGAAACTATTCATGGAATAATGGCAGGAATGAAGGATATTGGACACGCGTAAGTGTGGTTTGGTGCTGCAACGAAACGGCCCCAGAGGGTACTTTCATAAGCAGCCCTATGCTGTGGCCCAATAGCTTGTGTTAAAGAAATATTCTGAGTTCAATACAAGTTAAACTCAATCAACAGCATTTGTGGCATAATGCTGATTACCACAATCATTTTCAAAAGTATAGCCTCAAGAATTGAACATTGTGTGTTGACATGACTATAGCACAGAAAACAAAACAACTTTAAACAACTTTATAGCTCAAATAATAAGAAATTTTTAACAGAAGGCCAAAAATTGGCACCATTCATTTCCACTTTAAGTTCCACACTGTAAAAACAAAGGTAGGGACAAGTCAAAATAAATATTTGTGGTAATCAACATTTTGCCAAAAATGCAATCATTGAGCTTAACTTGTATTGAACCTGGAATATTCCTTTAAGTAGCATATTTTCCACTTATATTTGAGGGTAAAACAATGTAACTTATTTTTGTGCGCAGAGCAAAAGTGAATATTCCAATCATGAAATTGAATACAACTCCATTCTGTATAAGAATCCCCTGGCATAAAATAAAATTATGTTATTGGATTAAAAATAAATAATTAAAACATGTTGCATAACTGAAAGGGATAGTATACCCAAAAATGAATATTCTTTCATCATTGGCTCATCTTCTTGTTGTTTCAAACTTCATACGGGTGAGAAAATTGATGACAGAATTTTCATTTGTGTGAACTATCCCTTTAATTGCTGTTGTAACAGTGTGACGGGTAGATTTACACCCTCAGGTTTCTTTCCATCTGAGCTGACACAATTGCACCCTTAATTTATGTTCCACATGTCATCTAATCACCTCGGGATTTAGTTGTTACTGTGAGAGCACTCGCATTTCACTGTAGTGCAAAACAAAACACTTTATATTGTCTGCTTCCATGGCTTGCTTGATATTCCTTGAATTAGTTTGGTCATACCAAGGTCTGTTACTAATAAGCTGTGTTTAGGAAGAGGCGGTTTAAAAAGAGGAGGGTTTGCCTTTTATTGCGCACCGGGAAATTAAAGTGGGGGGCATATCTGTGGACGCTGGCTGTAGAAATCAAGAAGAAATCCTCATGATATCCAGCACATCCTGTGTTTGTGGAAGTGGGGATATTGGGGCCTAAAACGCAACTGTTTTCATTCACTGCTGTTTTCTTGCTGCTTGATTTCGCAAGCATGTGTGCAGATTTGCTACATAAAAAGGGATGCATCATGGTTACTCTTTAAAGGCATAGTTTACCCTAAGTAGTTTCTGTCTTTAAAACTCAAGAAAGGATTTGAAATTATCATAAAAGTAGTCCATGCGACTCTTGTCATATTCAAAGTCTCATATGAAGGCATATTATTTGGTTTTGGTGAGAAACAACCCATTATTTGTAATTTTTTAGCATTCATGAGTGCAACAAGAGGTGACAGTTGCACATCTGTTCGCGTGAGAACTTTCATTGTTTTTAGCTTTACATTTTTTGCTGAGAAATGACTTAAATTCTGTGTTCTTTCTCATCAAAACCTATAGTATGCCTTTTGAAGACTTAAATGAAAATGACGCACGAATAGCGTGGATTACTTTTTTTAAAGTGAGTTATAAACTGAGGCACTAACTGCCATTCTTTTGAAAAGATGTGAAAAGATGTGCTTATTAAAACATCACCTTTTGTGTTCCGCATAAGAAAGTCAAACGGCTCGGAAAGACATTAAAGTAAATTTTATGCAAGAATTTTCATATTTGGGTGAACGTTTTCTTTAGCATACTGTAAGCAAGCAAAGACAACCTGTCTTTGTAAGAAATATCTCCTATGGCTATTTAGGGAAAAATATGTAGGGCAGAAGGCATGAATGTGGAAAAATCAGTGTATGAGAATAGATCTAAAATGTGCTTGAGGGACATTTCACTATGAGAAATCTAATCCTGTCAACAGAATGGCCCTGTCACCGCCTCTTTGATGGAAAATACCACACAGTAATTTAATATTTGGAAAGGCTTTTCCAGGGACATAACATAATTATCAACCTACAATTCAATAAAGGAACTCAAAGATCGGGAGCTTTAGCCTTTCAGCTACTTTTAATATGACTTTGGTCTCTGAAGTCATCACAGGAACATTTGTTTGATTAGCCCTAGACATAAAAGTGAATGGCAAATTGTTGGCTTGTACGCTGTTTTATTGCAGTCGTGAACATTTTTATATTGATTAATGATGAATATAGATTGTGACCAGTAATCAAGAGCAATCCTAACGTACTACTTAGGATACTATACTTTAATAGAATGCTATACATTTATATATATATATATATATATATATATATATATATATATATATATATATATATATATATTTATATGTACTATATTGTTAACAAATATTGGATGGAAGGAGTCCAAATGTTTCACCCTCTAGTAATTTATTAACATTGAAGGATAAGAGAAGGATATTTCTGGAGAGAAAAGCACAAGTTCACTATAGGTCTGCAAGAATGATTCCATGAGTGAAACAGAGGGGGAAAAAAAAAAACAATAGACATAAAGTGTTCCTCTGTACTCCTAGGCCTTCTTCAAAACTCACAGATTTCCACCAACATACTTCTCATATTAAAAGAAAACAAGTAACACAAATGAGACAGATGTTTCTTGTTTGTGATGACAGTTGCCATACTCCCCCTGCCCTTCTTTCGTTTTCTTTACCAACCATCAAGAAATGATATGACAAAGCCCTCATAAAGACTTTACCCTAATATCAAGTTCTAGCACATAGTAATAAGTATTTATCATTCTTGATTAGTGTTCCTTTATACTGTAAATGGTTGTCTTGTCCATTAAAAAGTATTTCTCCAACTGGAATCCACTTTGCTCGACTAGTTCACCACATCTCAATTCCTCTAGGCTTACACCACTGGCAGAGACTGACACAGGTAATTAACATACCGAAGTTCATTTTTCTATTGATACATGTGGGGCAGCCTCAGTATAATGTTATTGGCTCAAAGAGTCTGTGCAGGAAATGATGTCAAACTACACTTCAAATCCTTCAATGATGTTGAGTCAGCATGCCTTACTGCTGCTTTAATCTCATATGGTACTGCGTTTGCTGTAAATCAGTGTTTTGATGCAAATGGAAGGAATAGACCTATTACTGCCAGGTGACAAAACCACAATGTCCATAAATCAAAAGAGCAGCAACCCTGGAGTCGCGAGTTAGAATCCAGGGTGTGCTGAGTGACTCCAGCCAGGTCTCCTAAGCAATCAAATTGGCCCGGTTGCTAGAGTGGGTAGAGTCACATGGTATAACCTCCTCGTGGTTGCGATTAGGGGTTCTCGCTCTCAATGGGGCGCATGGTAAGTTGTGCGTGGATCGCGGAGAATAGCATGAGCCTCCACGTGCGGAGTCTCCGCAGTGTCATGCACAACAAGCCATGTGATAAGATGCGTGGATTGACTGTCTCAGAAGCGGAGGCAACTGCGACTTGTCCTCCGCCACCCGGATTGAGGTGAGTGACCGCGCCACCACGAGGACCTACTAAGTAGTGGGAATTGGGCATTCCAAATTGGGGAGAAAAGGGGATAAAAAAAAAAGAGCAGCAACATGGCATAAGAATATGTTTTAAAGGTGTACTGTAATTTAATTACCATAAAAAATAAAATACAAAATAAATTATATGCCTAAAGAAATTAATAGTACTTTTGACCTTTGTTAAAATGACATACATTCAAATTTGATAAAGCATTTAGTCATATCAGCAGCCTAGAAAAAGCTGTTTTATTAATGCTGTGTACTCCTCTAGACTGATCACACTGTGAATTCGGCAACAGTAGGTCAAAAGTTCTGGTGCTGATATCGGTCTACGCTTACCAAAACTCAAATCACTGCCCCCAGTGGCCTAAGCTAGAAATGTTGTTGAACGTCTGGGCATGTGTGAGCTCTAGATTCCAGGTGAAATGTCCACAGAGTGGCGCCAAAAGCGAGTAGTATTTGTAGTTGTAAATGATGTTGTGCAATGAAAAACAATGTCCAATATCCAACATTTTATGTACAATACATGCATCACAGGAGATTTATCATTTTTGTCATTCTCTAAAAGTCATGAAAATTCCAACCACATAGTAATTTCCAGCACATAACAAATTCTGTATTGGGTTTAAAGGAATTCTATGGTGGAAACGACATTTAAATTATTATTATTATTATTTTATAAAATGGCCGATATTATCTTGCTAAGGCTAATTTCATAACTAACATTTTAGGTATCCTAATTAAACAATTAAACAGTATTTTCAGACTTTGTGCATAATTTGTGCAAAATTACAGCTTGATTGGAAATTGTGCGCAATAAAAATTCTCTGCTCACAAGTGATATTTACCTTACATTTTCTTTGTTTTCTTCAAATAACACTCGTCTCAATTTTTCCTCAAGCATGCGCTTCACTGACACTTTTGTTGATTTGGTAAACAAGTGCACTAACTTTTGGGGGAGAAGTCATTAGGGGCAAAATAGTTTGGTGAGGTGAAAATGATGCCACAACTGTGGGACACAAGTTTATGCACCTTTAACCCCCTCCCCCCCCAAAAAAAAAACCCAATCACGGTTAAGCAGCGATGGTTGCCATTGTGAACAACGTTGAACGACTTCAGGTTCAAGTCAGGTTGGCGCAGCACCTCAATGCAAAGCATTGTTTTAGTATGAACCATAGAGAATTCCTCTACACTGGCTCATCCATCATGAAGTGATATATAAGGTCTTCTAGCCCGATTTGAACCCCACTCTGCCTGGCAGTCAGGAATCTAAATTTGTATCCACATATCTGGATGGTGATGCAATGACTAAAACTATGGAGGTGCTTTCCATGTGGCCAAATATCAGACCCTGTGATCAGCCAGAACAGAGGACACAGGTGTACAGACTCTCATGAGATCATGAATACCAAAATAATAAGAGAGGATATGGCCATAAACAGGCCCTACACTTAATCCATCAACCTCAGCTATGCCGTCCAACAAACTGAAATCTTCCAGCCACCTGCACTGGGAGTGTATGCTGGTATCACAAGTTTGGATATGGTTGTACTGCATCCATGATATGGAAGCAAGGCCACAGAGATCAGCCGCTTAGCAAGCGGGACAGGCTGTCAACACATTCATTGAGGTTTTATAGATAGATGGGGCACCCTACACACCTGAAGGGTTTCTTATTTGCTTTGTGGTGACCAAAGGAGACGGCCCCTAGATGCGACACATGTATCCGAACGCCTTCAGCGAGTTAGCGTTTCACAATAAACCAAACTAAGGTATTAGAGTCATCACTATTGGTTTATCTGCACTAAAACATTGTTCTTTTGCTGTGGGTGCACAGAGAAAAATTTGGGCCCATACCAAAAGAGAAATCCATCAAACAGGCCCAGCTGCGTACCTTCTGCTTTCTAATTACACCTATAGCTAATTATGAAAATCCCTCTCTTTCACTTTGCAATATATTAAAGGGTTAGTTTTGATTGTCATGTTTCTCAATTTATCAGATCAACTGGTAGCATGAAGCTAGCAACACTATACTGGGACCTGAAAAAAAAAATACACCTTGAAGGCACTGTAAGTTACTTTATATAAAAGTGTCAGCCAAATGAATGCATGTAAATACTGTTAAGTAGAGTTGGGATGCTCGAGTTCGTACTCGAGTCCGAGTCACGAGTCCAATTTTAATGGACTTGGACTTGTCACGGACTTGGATGCATTTTTACTCTGACTTGATTCGGACTCCAGCCTTTCAGCCTTGGGATTTTTTTCAGAGTCTGACTGAGTCCATGGCATTTGTGATGCAGTGAAAAACAAACAAACAAACAAACAATGTAACATAGAGTGTATATACGTCCTCTTTTCCACAGACATGTCCTCTTTTTCAGACCTGAAAAAAGCATCCGGCCGGGATTTCAAAATTGCCTCTAAATGGCTTTGTCTTCATATTGATGTGTTCTCTACAGTTAGTACTATCATGCATTCTGTGTATTTGACACTGCGCATCAGTTTTCACGTGTATGTGTGCTTATGTGTGATTATTCTTGCTGAGAGTAGCAGCGCACACTCTTTCAAAGTACTTTTTTAACACTCTCGCCCGCGCATATGTGCTGTATGTGAAAGAGATCGCCATTTGCCAGACATGCTCTGCCGCTCTCATCCAGAAATATCAATAATGTAAGTACACTTTAAAAAGTATGTTCCCCAACTCTGCAAATTATTAAATAGAACACATTTTATCAGACTCACGCTTACTACGCAGTAATTTCTAACTGAAAATGTTGACTATATCGAGACAAAATCAAATGTACTATGTATCAGGGACATTTAAACTAATATGACGAATGAAATAGACCATGATGGAAATTGTACAACTCAGTCCATGACATATTTGTAGCACAACCTCTGTGTGTTACCTGTAAAGCTGGCACTTGCGTTTCAATGGCAAAACAGTCGGAAAATACAATGAGGAACACAAGTGAGGGGAGAAGTTTCTATTCACCTATTATCCATATTAAATATAATGTGAAAAGAAACGTCAGCCCAAGGTGAGTTTGTCAAAAATTTTATCTTGACTTTAGGGAAGTAGGCTACACCTGGACACAGCAGGAGGACTGAAAAGTGTGAAGTGTGAAGTTTATATACTTTAGTATATAAATATTATTTTAATGGTATCTGATCTTTTCTGTTTTTATTTTATGTTGTTGTGTTTAATTTTATGGGCATTATTAAATGTTTTAATTTTACCATTTATTAAATGTATTTAATTATTTACATTAAATATATTTCACCCATAATTTTAGATAAAACTAAACTAAATTGAAAATGAAGTAGAAATAAAAACTAAATTAAAATTCGAAATAATAATGACTCTGGTTGTAATGACTAATGCAGCTTTCACTTTCATCAGTGTATGTTTGAGTGGAGGGGAAAAGCAACAAATAATTGAAAAGTCAACAAAACGTTATAAGAAATGTGTTGAAGGACAGTTTTGTCTTCATACACCTAAAGCATATGCTTTCATCCTGAATCCACTTTGAAATTTGCTCAGCAGGATACTAATCATTTGTTTTTTGCATTTATATTGACAGACTGTTTTTCTTAGTTGTAAAGTTTAAAATAAGCTTAAAATATTGATGTTGAGTTTACGGTTACAATTTTAATTCAGATTCTTGAACAGATTAATTCAGACTCGGACTCGGCCTGTTATGGACTCAGTCCCTTTTGGACTCGGACTCAACTCAGACTCGATTGTTTAAAGACTCGGACATGACTCGGACTCGACTAAGGTGGACTCGAATCCAACACAACTGTTAAGGCCCAGGTGTACTTAGTTTTTGCGCATTCCGCATGGGCTCGCACCTGACCGATTGCATTGCCTTTGTGAGTATACTCTCCGCCAGTGAAAACAAACGTGTTTGACACATGCCCACTACAGCTTTTTAATGATATTCTTTTAGTACAGTCAATAGCAGGCGCATGCGTTAGTGAAACACGCACAGCCAAGGACAGTGTACGTGGGTCACAAAAATCTAAGCGGCACGTGGTCAAGCCTATGCTGATGACGCAATTTGCGTCATACATACTGTGCGCAGCGCCCTCCGCAATGCGGACACCCAAAGTATATTTTGGCCTTTAGTTATATTGTTGTTGAGGCCAATTATACAATTTTTAAAGTAAAGAAAGTCTGTAACTTACTTAACTGTTCAGTGCTTCTTTCTTTAGCAAGATCATCAAACTTTGTCTCATAGAATCACGTTACTATACGTAACTTTTTTGCAAAATTATTTATACGTGGCTCGTTCTACACTTTCCTGGTGAAATGAACACTAGAGGTGCTACAACAATGATGACGTTTATTCTCTTTCACACAAATCTCAAGAAAACAGCAGATTATCAGTTCATAAACACTTTCGCCCTTTTCCTCACACAATGCTATCTTATGAAATACAAAAACACTTTTCATAGTGCATGACTTGTTAGACTATACATTTTAACGTTTACATTACATAACCAACTACATTTACAAGCATGTTCGAGCACAATCAAATTCTGGGGTAGATCAACTTATGGCATTGGGGCATGATAGCTATCGGTTAGGTTTAGGTTTAAGGTAGAGAGGTAGGATATGTTGATGAAAACTCGATAGAGCATTAACCTTAAAAAACTCATCTGTTTAGGAGAACATTTTACTCTCCGTTGCCGCCACAGTGGACATTTCACCTCAGAACTGCTGTTAAATGTAAGGAACCACGTAATATCATTTTGCAATAATGACCCCACAATCACATAATTCTTATGCGATCAGGCTGAGAAGATCATATTATTCATACAAACATAAGAAGTGTTGGGGAGAAACCAACTAAAAGTAGCTTTTCTACTAACTTAACTAAACTTTTTTTGTAACGTGATCATAATTCAGCTATTGTAGCGTGGCATGCTGACCCAAATGTCATCTATATATTTCATATGTCGCACTGGAAGGTTCAAAACATTCAAACTGGTTTGTTTGTACAGTGCATGTAAGTGAACTGGTTACAATAAACAACTTACTGCTTCATGTACCGTTGGGAAGCTAATTGAACTTGTGAGTAGATTGTAGCTTAGAAAGCTACAAAGTAACTTCTTCAATACTGAATATAAGTCACCAGCAGCGAAGGAACCAGCACACGGTTAAAAGAAACCCCTTAAGTTAAGAAAATCTTTAGTGACAATACACTTTCAACTATAACTAATGGTTTTCTTAAGTTAAGGGGTTTCTTGCAACTGGGCCCAGGAAAGTAGAAGCAAAGGGAGCAAGACCAACATCAGCTATATTTCATGTCCCAAAAACGACAGAAAAAAAAAGACAGAAAGAGTAACATGTTCCCAAAGCCGATCCAATATAAAGACAGTTTAAGATGGTGTTCTTACAGTGCAGCCGTGGTAGGTATGGAAGTGTTTGCATTTAAGCTCTGCTTGTTGCCACGTTACAGATGGCCAAAGGGTGGTGGGGAGCAGGGATGTGGGTTTTTGATTTAAGACTCGGCAATATTTCAGTGCTCATAGCAGTCTCAGTCCACAAGCTAACCTTTCAACACATCCCAGACTTGTTTGGCTCTGACAGAGGTTTCAACCCAGTCCTCCCTGCTGCAAGGGGGCTTATCTGAGGCTTTATCTCTCACTGTGTGGACTTGCGTTTGACACCTCAGTGACAACACCATCACTGAAAGACATGGGGTAGCATTTGTCACCTCAAACGATAATAGTTATGGGCCTTTGGAAGCTTATACAAGGATCAACAATAAGGACAGCCTTTCGTACCATCGGTCCAGTGCTGTGTACTCACTAAATCTTACATTAATTGATTATGTACGTGTTTATATACCTTTCATGCTAAATAATTAGTCTTCTGTGATATTTTGAACATTGTTGCTGCAAATTCTGCAGCTTTGCTAAGATAAGGTTTAGAAAAATTGCAGGAATTAATTTGTCATAGTAGAAGCATCACTGAGCGTGTTTATTTGCACAATCTTAAACTGATTATACTTAAGGCGACAACATGTGTAGTCATATAAATGCTTTAAACACTGTTCCTTTATCGTGGTAAGGTTATGAGTGGTTTAAGCACAAACCGATCATCACTGGTACATTTTTGCCTAATACCCTGATTTCGTGTTGCATGCATTTACTGGCGTTAGTTCCAGTATCCAATGTGTTATACAATGGGTTGTGCACGTTTGTAAACGTTTTGACATAAAAAGCCAAGAATAACCTGTTGATTTTAAGTCTCAAGTAAAAGTGGTTTTCTTGTGTTGTGGCATTTTTTAATAAGCCATTTTCTTTCTCTTTTTTTTTGTTGCAGTTATTAGCATATTGGTGTGCACATAAACATGCTTGTGCATTTACATGCAGACCAATACGCTAACCAAAAAACAGCTTATTGACGTTAACTTCCTATTAAGCATATTCAGTGTAAAATCGTACATGTAAATGCACTCAGTAAAAAGGATTTGAAAATTATAAACCAATTAGTGAGTGTATTAACATGCACAGCAATACACTGATTATAATCCAAAATCATCTTATTAAAAAAAAAGAATCATCAGATTAGCCTATTCTCTGCTTTTAACATCAAAACGTAAACCGTAAAGGCGTTTACATGCAACGCCAGATTGGGGGAATGGCCAAAATCTACATGTTTTTTGTTTTGTTTTTTTTTTTTGCTTAAAAGAACATCCTGTGTTCAATACAAGTTAAGCTTAATTGACATATTTTGTGGTATAATGTTGATCACCACAAAAATTAATTTCGACTTGTCCCTCCTTTTCTTAAAAAAAAAAAAAAAAAAAAAAAAAAGGGTTATAGTAAGGCATTTATAATGGAAGTGAATGGGGACATTCCAGAAATTGTAATACTGTTTCAAAAGCATAGCCACAATATGTTAACATTATGCATGATATGTAACATGATTTCAATTTAATAAATCACTTCCTAACCCTTTCTATGTAAAGTTATATCCATAAACCCTAAAATGACCATAAAAACGACAACTTAAAAATTCTCCAGCTGAAGTGCATTTATCAATTTATAGCTGTCATAGACTACTGTATAATTCCAAGTGATTATTGAAAATTGAAAATTATGGTAAAATTAGTTAAACATTTTTTACATTGAATGGAAAAAATTAAATAGGCTATTTCTGGGCACATATATAGGCAAAAAAAATACAATGCTAAAGAGGGTGTGGCCAATAAAAATGTTGAAAATGCAAGTAAAAATATAAACAGCACAAAAAAGAAAAAAATCTTGCTGTTGAGCTCCGTTATATGATTCCAATAGCCTTCCAGGTAATTGGCCCTTCCCAGAGGCATTGATAAAAACACGGTCTTCAGACATGATGAAGAGAAATGCCATCCTGTGGGAGACATTACACCATCCTCTATGGAGCACATGGCAGAGCAATGAAACAAATGTCAAATCCAGTGTTTGCTTTGGATGGAAATCAGCTATATGGCCAATTAGGACCAGAGAGAGCCAAGAGCACCGGACAGCTTGGACAATCTGTTTAAGTCTTATCCAGATGGATGACAAATAACCCCTATTCTCCGATAAGTTTAACATTTCAGAATAACCCAACTAGGAATTGCGAGAAGAAAGCATGAAGTGCGACCAGCTCATGGGATAGACCTGCATAAGAGCAAAATGTCCTCAAATCACACCTCTGAGGATACACATGTAAAAGTAATTGGAGTACAAACGGTCGCCCTCAGGAGAAACACAGACAGTTCTTTGAAAACGAGGTTGGAACTAAAGGACGGAGTAAAGAAATACATTTATGCAACACATAGCATTAAAGCACGGGCCCCTAAAAAAGGCAAATCTCATGAAAACGTGTCCATGTTACATTTCATTCCAAAATAAAGAATCATCATAATAATAATGAATAAAATTACAAATAAAGATTAAGAATATGAAGCTTGTTTTCAGGCCATTAAGCATTTTTTGCATTATGACCTGCTTTTAATGATATTTAAATCTTGACCTTGACATTCTTATCCATTCTTGACAGGTTTTATCCACTTCATCCGAAAAATTGAGCTTGAGTTTACAGAACACGATGATGACAGTACAGCTGGCGATGTTTTCATAACTGCCAGCTTCTGCATTACCGTTCTGGCACAGCTGTCAGTAGGTCTGAACTGTACACTGATAATAATGTTGATAATCAGTAAACTCTTGCAGGTGGACACCCCCCACCAACCAAACTAAAGAATGCTTGCCATTCCACCCTTCATAATTAATGTCCTTCTGTGGCAGTTTGTGTGTATGCAGACAGCCATTGGGTAAACACTCAAGGAATGTGTTAACTCATCTTCCCCAGCATCATTTGTACATCTGGAGTAGAAAGTGTTATCAAAACAAGAGTTTCTGCTCAACCGTGATTTTATTTACATGTTAAATTTCCCCATCCAATCTCCCCATAGGAAAAAAAAGCTGCAGCTAGTATTTTGAAATATATGAATATAAATATGAAAAATCTAGATCTAGACTGCCATATAGACGATTGTTCCTTTTTATTATTGTATTATTTTAAAAGATTCTACCACTGAGACCATCCAACTAAAATGCTGAATCCATGCATTTAAAGGAATATCGGTTAATGAATTAAAATGTAACTTACTGAACTGAAGTTACCATTACTTTCAGAAATGAAACAAGACATGTTTTGCATACTTAAAGGTGCTGTAAGTGATTTTACGTGACTGAGCCATTGAATTAGCCATGCCCTCTCATTCCAAAACCCCACCCTCCCAAGATAATTTTGAGACCAAAACCGAGCAAAAGAGCAGCATTGTTTATTCCTGTGGCTGTCAAGTTCAATAGTGGCACAATAGTGCCCTCAACTGACAAACATTATGAATCATAGCCTCAAAGATCCGCTTCAAATACAACCACTATGAGAACAAGCAAAATGATTGACAGGTGAAAAGTGTCAATGTCCACGGACACATTTTTGTCTACAGTTGTCACAGTGTACACGAAATATGTAAAATATCTTAGGACATTTATTTCAGTAATATCTTTAAAGGTGCAATATGTAACAGTTTTCATGTAATATTAGCCCTTTTTTGCCAATGTGTGAACGGCTTGTAACACAACTTAAAAAATGAGCCCTTCCCGGACTTCCTAAGTTGCCTATTAAAGCCTGTAGACTGATTTTCATGCAAAGGGAGCGGGTCGCTTTTGCCGGGAAAATCCAAATGATGTGACGTTTAAGTGCACTCCCGAGAGCCTTGCCTCAGTAATCGCTTCTCTTCCGCTATTCAACTGTGACAACAAATTGCAACACTAGGTAACGTTATCTTACAGATGGAATCCAGCAAATGTCCGGCTCCCAGCACAACACCGACTCCTACACAAACTCAGAGTAAGCCAAAAAACACAAACAAAAAAAAACAACAACATTCATCTACTGAATCCAGTCTGGCTAAGTGGGAACGTGATCATGGTCGAGCAAAAACTAGAGTGAACATCGGCAGGGCATTTGATTCCTGGAGGGACCTTCGTTCAGTTTTGGGGATCAAAACCTACCCTGAATTGGCATTCTTCTTATTGGACAGGTAAGCTTACATAACTGCAAAGCATGTGAAATATAGTGCCTTAAGGATTGATCTGTGTAATTTTAGCTAAACTACAATAACACATGAAATGAATGTTAGACAATGTTCAAGATAATGCAAAATGACCCATTTGTTACTGTAACGTAACTTGGTTATACAGAAAATATATACATTCTATTATTATAAAACAATAGCGCA
Organism: Myxocyprinus asiaticus; assembly: GCF_019703515.2. Taxonomy (NCBI): domain Eukaryota; kingdom Metazoa; phylum Chordata; class Actinopteri; order Cypriniformes; family Catostomidae; genus Myxocyprinus; species Myxocyprinus asiaticus. Next base: position 36,599,486 of record NC_059380.1, on the reverse strand, counting down.
TCGATATATCAAAATGACAGTTGTGATGAAATCACATCAATACTGAATTGTCAACATATTTATAATGTACAGTCTATTTTATAAACAGCTACTGTCATTATCCACCAAATTTAGCTAGCTAGCTAATGCTGACATTAGCTATCCTATAAATGCAGTTAATGTATCATACAAAGAAAAGTGATTACTTCAAACTAGAGTTTCGCATAGTCAGACCTATATCCACACATTGTTTTAGCCCTGTTCCAGCACTGAAGAGTCAAATATAATATACCGTCTCAAAGTTTGTAGTAAAACAATCATAACTGTGTAATTTTAATTATGCTACCTCATCTGTCAGCATGATGCCGGTGAATCACGTTCAGTCTCTTTGTATGTTACATCGTTTTGGATGCTCACTCGCTAGTGTCTCTGTGGAGTGTGTGCACGAGCCTGAGCACGAGCAACAGGTAGCTGGCTGCAGTTCACTTAACGGCCACAGGTGTCATTAATAACAAGGGTTTCTGAATCTTACATACTGCACCTTTAAGGGTGTAGGAAATTTGCATACTTTTCCATGAAAAAAAAAAAATCGCTTAAGATTCGCAAAACTTAAGTCAGTGTCATTACTGACAGGTTGTTCATATGACAACATTGCAGTTATGATTTTCAAAACTACATTTTAATCAAGATTGATGCTGTTGTATTATAAAAATAGGCCTATTTGTTAAATATACACAGCTGTATTATTATTTCATTTATTTTAAAGCAGTGTTTCCCAAACTGCGAAAACGTGAGTGCACTTATGGGGGTACGTCAGTAAAAAACATTTTTAATTTCAGTTAATTTTACTGAAACAAAAAGTGTGCACCCACTACTGTAGAAACACGTTATAAAGGTCAGATAAATAGCATGCAACGAAATAACCCTATCTTTTGTGGTAAAAAAAAGAAAAAAAAAAAAGAAAAGAAAAGAAAAAATGCATCAATTCATGCGTCGTGTGTAAGTGCGCAACATATGTGATGCAAGTATCTTTTTTCACCAGCCCAGTTCACTGCTACGTAAGAGCTAAGCGATAGTTGGTGAAATGGACAATATGCTGTTTTACCAGACTTGTCAGTTGTCCACGATTTTTTATTATTATACATTTGTATTGCTTTTAAAAAAAACGTAATTTGTATGTAAGGTAAGATGCATAAGATGTTTTGATTCTGATGGTCGAAGTCGGCCGGCAAGGCCATAACTGCAAATATTCGCAATTCCTGACACATGGCAGCTATTCTTTCGTACCTGCAGCTCTTATAAAGTTTTGGTACGATGTCCTGCTCCTGCGAGGCCAACTCAGTTTGCAAGTTATACCGTTATGTCCTCTCTAACAAACCCATCTCTTTAACTGGTAAACTATGTATTCAATATCTATATGATAAAGTGTCAATAAAAAATAAAATAAAAATTACGTTTGATATAAGGGAGTTGTTTTACACAGCTAATTATGTTAAATATACACAAAATACCTTGTGTGAATGTTGTCTACTGGAGGTACGCAAAAGGATGATGAATGATTGGAGGGGTACGCCACTGTAAAAAGGGAATCACTGCTGTAAAGAACACTGGATTATAACTAAATAACTAATATTAGTAGTGATTTAATTCCAGCTAAGCCTGAATGTGCGTTTTGACATACGGTCAATTCCACACGCAAAAATCCAGACAATTTTTAAAAATAAAAGCATTCTTCATCAGCACTTGATGCCTTTCAATGTGCTTTGCTTGCCTTGAAGAGTCCTACATTTCAGATGGGTTTAATTAACGTTATACACTGGCGGCCAAAAGTTTGGAATAATGTACAGATTTTGCTCTTATGGAAAGAAATTGTTACTTTTATTCACCAAAGTGGCATTCAACTGATCACAATCAGGACATTAATAACGTGAAAAATCACTATTACAATTTGAAAAAAAAAAAAAAAAAAAAACTACTTCAAAGAGTTCTCATAAAAAAATCCTCCATGTGCAGCAATGACACCTTCACAGATCCTTGGCATTCTAGCTGTCAGTTTGTCCAGATACTCAGGTGACATTTCACCCCACACTTCCTGTAGCACTTGCCATAGATGTGGCTGTCTTGTCGGGCACTTCTCACTCACCTTACAGTCTAGCTGATCCCACAAAAGCTCAATGGGGTTAAGATCCATAACACTCTTTTCCAATTGTCTGTTGTCCAATGTCTGTGTTTCTTTGCCCACTCTAACCTTTTCTGTTTTGTTTTCTGTTTCAAAAGTGGCTTTTTCTTTGCAATTTTTCCCATAAGGCCTGCACCCCTGAGTCTTCTCTTTACTGTTGTACATGAAACTGGTGTTGAGCTGGTAGAATTCAATGAAGCTGTCAGCTGAGGACATGTGAGGTGTCTATTTCTCAAACTAGAGACTCTGATGTACTTATCCTCTTGTTTAGTTGTACATCTGGCCTTCCACATCTCTTTCTGTCCTTGTTAGAGCCAGCTGTCCTTTGTCTTTGAAGACTGTAGTGTACACCTTTGTATGAAATCTTTTTTTATTTATTTATTTATTTTTTGGCAATTTCAAGAATTGTATAGCCTTCATTCCTCAAAACAATGATTGACTGAGTTTCTAGAGAAAGCGGTTTCTTTTTTTTGTTTTTGTTTTTTTGCCATTTTTGACCCATTATTGGCATACTGTGGCAACGCAAAAATAAACACAAAGACAATGTTAAGCATCATTTAATGTACCAAATAGCTTTCAACTGTGTTTGTTATAATGGCAAGTGATATTCTAGTACCAAATTAGCAATTTAGCGTGATTACTTAAGGATAAGGTGTTGGAGTGATGGCTGCTGGAAATGGGGCCTGTCTAGATTTGATCAAAAATGACTTTTTTCAGATAGTGATGGTGCTGTTTTTTACATCAGTAATGTCCTGACTATACTTTGTGATCAGTTGTATGTCACTTTGGTGAACTAAAGTACCAAATTCTTTCTAAAACAGCAAAATCTGTACATTATTCCAAACTTTTGGCCACCAGTGTAGATTGAAGATTTCAGCTTTGAGCATTTAAGTATCTACTAAATGACTAATCAACTTTTAGCACTTCTAAAGCAAAAAAGTAATGTTTTCATATATATATAACATATACTTGTTCAGATACGAAAGACACTGCAAAATATTCCACTAAAGCTTAAATTGTGACAGATGCACTTCTTATGTTGTCAAAGAGCATACCCTGCTGGCAGAAAAGCCTTAGAGCAGGGGTATTCAACGTTCCAGGAGGTCAATATGGCTTGTAAGGCTATGAAATGATACAAGCAATGTACTTTTATTGGAACAGTTCAATTTCAATGTTGGCAGCAATAATACTTTCTAAAATAAATTATAAATATTAACTAATATAGTACATTCTACTGTTGTTAAAATAATTGTGGCAGTAACTCTACTCATATGAACAGGCAAAGAAATGAGTTTAGTGCACAAGGAAAATCTAGAGCAGCCTTAGATTAGACCCGGATATGTTTTTGGATAGCTTTGAAGGCCCAGTGCAATACACTCCAGAGCAGTTGCAGTGTACACTGCTATGTTATTTTCTGGTGGCCCAAAAAATAAAGTGTGCAACCTGTGCCTGTGCATATTTATGTGACTTCATGAAAAAACAAGCCAGAAATCGCTTATGATAAGAGGACATGGCAACACTGTGTTGTAATGATGTCTTGCTCCCTGGGTGGAATGATCTGGACCACAGTTATAACTGTTTGGACCTTTGCTTGGGAGGAAATGTAGAGAGCAGACCTCTTGGACCTTTAATTGAATACCCTGCCCCAGTCTACAAGGAGAGTGTACACAAAAAGAAGACATTTTGGAAGAGCTGTTTCTTGGAGACAGTCTACATAAAGTGCCTTATAATTAAAACAGGGATAGGAACATGATAAAGGCAATTAAGGTACAAGTTTAATTTTTTTTTTTTTTTTTTTTCTCAAAAGAATGCATATACAGTACAAAGGAGAGACTTCATACAGAGCAACTGGTTTACACACACAAAAAAAAAAATAATAATAATAATAAAATAAAACTAACAATAAAATGGGGGGCGGGGGGTTGGAGACTGGAAACCAAATGAACTTCGATCTGTCTGCATTGCACAATTAAACTTGGTTGTGCTGAGGTTTAAACGCATGTTTGCAGTACTACATACACTTTCAGTGGATTTCTAGTTTTTTCTTCCTTAAATATACAGGTGGATCAGAGAATGGCTGGGATTCAGTCCCTAAACATTAGGAGTGAAATTAACCTTAAAAGAAAACAAAAATTTGAAAAAAAAAAAAAAAAAAAAAAAAAAAATCACAATGACAGAAAAAATAAACATTTGGTAAAAACAACTGGAGCTTACAACAACATTTGTCAGCTTACATTATTACGTATAATGTTAACATATCCAAAGGAACCTGGAGGCTTACATACATGCATCATAAGTTCTGGAAATGAGCTTCCATGGTCCCTAGCAACACAATAGAACACTCCACTTGTTCTGCTAACACTGTTAGAAAGTTCCCTGCTTGAGACAAACCAATTTTTGAGGAGTCAAAATTATCACATTTCCATTATCATGGAAAACCATTCACTGGGCTATTATTTCAAATGCCTATTAAATGGGAATATTGGCAAAGAAAACTGATCTATTATTTCTAAGCACTTCAGGTGATTTTGTTCAAGGGTGGGGCAGGGATTACAGACAGCTTGAGTGCACAACTCAAAATATGGTAATTCAGCACTTTAATTTTTTTGGGCTAGTGACGTCAGACCAATGGCTGTTTGGAAACGCAATGGAAACAAATGCGACCTGAACCCAGTAAGACTACAGCAACTAGCATTACTATCAAATTCACCCAATTAAATGACAAAAACTCAGCTGGCAAATCAAGGCAGCATTACTACTGAAACTCACCATGAAGTAAAGTTGTAAGACTGCTGGAATCGAAACTAAAAAAGACCCTCTAGGTTTTTACATTAATGGGCTTGTGGGTTGTGTATTTGTATACGTATATGTGCATGTGTATGGTGGGTTCTCTTTATATCTTTATTGCAGAGCAAAATATTGAAACTCACTTCTTTTACACATTGCTTTTAGTGTGTAAAGCTGTGGACCAGCCTTAGAGCAAAGAAGGGAGACAGGGAGGGGGTAGATGGGAATAGAAGGGAGCTCATAGCAGCACGCATTTGCGCTTCTTCTTGGGCTCAGGGGGCTCCAGGGCTGCCAAAATCGCCTCATCAAATACGTTCTTTAGTCCTTTCTGTGAACACAAAGGAAGGGAGAAATGGACACACAACATGGGTCAGCACACAAAGAAAAATGAAAAGAAAATTTAATGGGACGGTTGGTAGTGAAATGAAATAATTTCTGCAATCGAGGTAACACAATCAGGTGACTTTGGATATTAGAAAATAAGGAATAGAAAAAATAAAAAGATGCCATTGTTCTCACAAAACTGGTAAAGTCCTGCTCATATTTAACCCCAAAAAAATATTAAATAATGTTTTGCATAAAGAAAAAGCATAAATTTAGGACCATGAAGATTTTTTGCATTGTTACATTATTTTCAGGAAGCATTGTTACCGGCACATTTTACCACCCAATTCTCATTACCGTAAAACGTCTGGGCTTTTTATTTTTATGTACTATTTCCATTGTTTTCAATGATGATTGTCATTACCAAAACATTCTTTGTGGTAATGAGATTTGGAATTAACGGTCATGAAAATAATGTCAATGCCAAAAATATTAATGGTCTCAAATTTCTTCTTTGTTTTTGCTTTGGGAGTAAAATAAGACCAGGACATCATCTTGACGGGTTTAATGAGAATCACCCTAATGGATATGAAGCATAAAATAAATGACGGATTTGACGCTTAAGAACTGCTCATACCACAGTATTGACTGTGGAATCAATTATGAATTAGAAAGCAATTAAGAACATCAAATGAAAATAAGAGGAAAAAAAAAGAGAAAATGAATCAAGTAGGAAGTGTTCTAATAACTAAGAGAATTTGAATATGTTTTTATGCCATTTCTGTGCTTAATTAGGCAGAAAATGTGCAGAAGTCACCAGAATGGTTTGAAAACAAGGTGAAACGTGTTATACGGAGCTGAGATTATGACATTTATTGGTGGGTAAATTTTCAGTTTCCTAACATCATCGGTTTCTAACAGTAAGCAGTAAGCATTTTCGAATGTCTCTGTTTTCAGTGGAGGAAACCACATTACAGTGGGATGAGGCACGTAAACGCAGTAAAATGTATTTTGAAACAAGTGTTTTAGTGTGAATGTAGCATTAGACCACATCCAAAGTAATCCATTGTTGTTAGAAAACTCCTACTTTCCGAACATCATCGTTTTCAAAAGTACTCAGTAATAGAGAGTGTTTTCCAAACCCTCAGTTTTGGATGGATGAGAAGTCGTAAATGAAAATCTGTTAGCGTGGACGTTGCCTTAAACATGCAAGTGTAAGGGGAGAGTGTAGAATTTTATTAATGATGGACAATCCAATTCTGTGGATGTAGATTCCGCACGGGCCTACAAATAAAAAATAAAATAAAATAAAAAAACCAACAAAAATAATTAGCTGGCTGGCCAAATTCTATCAAGTCTGAAAGCCATTGTATTTGAATAGTAACCCTTTGGTTTGGCCCCAGAAATCAACTAAGTGTCATACAAGAAAGTGGAAGTGCAAGCAAATTCAGGCTCAGAGACAGAAGGGTTGGTGAGGTGAAGGGCTGGTCAAACAGAAACTCAAGTCTCAGGGTGAAATAACAAACATACAAAGAGAAAAATTATCTTTTAGAGAATGTGACCCGCAATGTAAAAGTGCTATAAGACTGCCCTCATCGAAACGCATCAAGTGCTGCACTTTCACAAGACATCAAGGTTTCAAATCACTGTTGTTTGTTGACAAAAGTCAGGTGACAGCTAATGCGAGAAAGAACAAGTACAATATGCCTTTCTGTGCACGTGCAGCGATAAGTGCCAAGATAGAACTGGTCTTTGAAAGAACCGTCTGAGAAGCTATTGTTCAAAGTTGTTAGAATGCCTCAAATGAACGCTATGACAAAGCCCCACAGTGTCAGTCATAGCAAGGATTTATCTGCAAACAACTGGTATTGTAGGAAATGCTTAACAGAGTCAAAGAAACTGTACAACAGAAAATGTATATCACTGGGCAGAACATTCATATTTTTCTGGTTTAAACATGTGACAATACAGTATTAATTCATAATTGATGAGAGACGCACTGAAGTAATGGCAACTGCAGCTGTTCTTTATTTATGGCACAAATCATTTCACAGGATTATATTAAGCCATTTAAATACGTTGTATGGATATGAGTGGCACCAAATTGCAAATTGTAGCCATACGTTTAGTAGTAAGTTTATATGATACATTTGTTGTACAAAATTAATACACTGGCATAAAGAATGGTGATCCTCAAATGCAATAAATTTGAGCAGCAAAATACTGAAACATTTACCTTTGCCGCTCTTAACTCAGTAACAAAGAAATAAAGACTATGAACTTTAATAATCAAATGTCTAAAGCAACATATCAATACTCAAGCAAAAACTTTTAAATGTCCACTTTTTTAAATTCAAAGTGCATGTAAAACTAAAATACTGTCATAACCAAAGCTGGATCTAACTTTAGTCTCAAAAGACAATGGAAAAAAGTAGAAAAGGTAATGTCAAAAGCAAACAACCCTTAGTATTGATGAAACAAGATACATATGACGTCACTTAAGAGATTGGGAAACTTGTCATTTATGCGGAGCAAGAGGTAACTAAAGGAAGCAGCAAACATCTGAAGAAGAGTGGGGCATTAGAAAGAAAGAGTGAGGTTTTAGAATATACAGCACTTCCGTTTTCGCTGCGTTTCAGGAGGCTCGAGGGCAGCTAGGATAGCTTCATCAAATACATTCTTCAGACCTCGCTATGAACACAGAAAGGGAGGGAAAGAGAATAAAACCAGCAAGGTTAGAAGTTACAGAAAACAGATGAGAAAGAGAGAAGGTGGTACTAGCATATTTCAAAAGATCACAGAAGCTAGACCAGGGGTTGGCAACCTTTTTGACATGGAGTGCCATGTTTTATTTTCCTGGTCAATGGCTGTGCTGAGACACACCCCACCCCCCCCAAAAAAAATAAAAAAATCTGCTGCATGTGTGTGATTTTCCGAAGTGAGTCCACTTGTCGAAATGTTTCTATTTTGCATTTTTCTAATTTAATCATACATTTTTTATTACAAATTGTATTGTCAGCATAACAGCTTGAGTGAATTTTTTTTTGCAAAATCTGATGATTATGATATAATCATGATCCTGCATGTGAATTTTCACAGAGCATCTTGTGAAAGTGCTTTAATGAAAGAAAACCTGTGCTTTTGTACAAAATGAGTTAACACAGTTAATGTCACAAATGTACTTATTTGATTACTGATCACGAAATTGTGTGGAATCTTAAATATTTCTTATGTCATTGTAATCAGGTAATCACTAGTACGCAAGCAACAGCGAAAGAGGAGTAGGCTATTTTATTTATATTACGTTTTTCGCACCTGCATTCCAATCTACTTCTTGATGTAATCCTTCCTCACCATCACGCAGAGTTTTCATCAACTGAATGGGAGGCTAAACACTATTAAAGTGTGATGAGACTGGCGCTGCACGTGCAAGCCATTCACACATCACAAGCCGATCAGCTTTTTAGCCCTTTTCAGTGATTTGCACCTGCAAAATCCTAAAACTTTATTTCCAGGTTTAATTTATATTTTGTATTAATTTATATCACGATGTGGGTTTATGTTTTTGTCTCTTTTAATCATGTAATGTAATTTTGATTGTGACCATGGTTTAAGGAGGGTGTAGCTGTATGCTGGGTTGAAAATCTCAAGAATTAATAGTGGTGTTTTCCTAATTACATGACGTGTTGTTCTGAAAGCAAAAAGAAACAAATGAAACACGGAATGTAGACTGTCATCTGCGTAGCCTGACCTAAGCAAAGCGTGCACGTTTACTTGCGTGAATGACCGAACGTGAAGCGTTGCCGTGTTGTGATGCGCGAATGGTTTGCACGTGCTGCACGAGTCTGTTGGGTGTACTGCAGTCTCGTCACATTTTAACTTTTTGTTTAGCCTCCCATTCAGCTCATGAAAACATGCTGCATGATCATGAGAAGAATTACATCAAGATGTAGTTTGGAATGCAGGTGCAGAATTTATATTAATAAAATGGTCTACTACTCTCGCCGTTGCTGGCGTGCCAGTGATTACCCCTCCCAGGGTTGCTGCAGAGTTTTTAAAATCAAATTTAAGACTTTAAGACCTTTTTCCAAGACCTGAACAAATAAAATTAATACCCTATCCCCTTACCAAAACAAACACAATCTCAAAATAAATCATGTAATCACAGACTCTAACTTAAACAGGCAGGGGCACACATTCAACATGGCCTTAACATTGCTCATCAGTAAAACAGCGTAAGCTATATGCAAGTTTAAAATACCCAAGACATGTGTATCATATTAAAATTAAAACGTACCATTACACAAATAGATACAAATTAGAGATTGAACCAATATTGGATAGTGCTGATTTGATAATGTGTTGAAAGAAAACCAGTTAATCTGCCAATAGATTATTTTATTTTTTTAATTGGTAGCCTTTATTAAATGTTCTTAGTCTTTTCTTCCTGTGATGGGGAGGGCCAGACAGAGGCTACAAGAGTACAAAGTTAATCAAATTCCAGATGCACTTTATGGTTGGGGGGACAGATTTGAGTAATAGCGTGGAACTTTTAACTTTAAAGGCACTTAACTTTGAAATACAACGGGGACTCTTATTTTGAAATGTTTGCATTTCACTGCTTCCAGCTGCTCATTCAAACAAATAAGGGATATAAAACATGCACTCCTACAATAATCTAGAACGTAGTACAATATAAAAGTAAACATTGTTATATTTCATCAACACTATATCGTCATCATCAAGAGTTGATCTTTAGTGATAGTTTGTCAAATTTCCGATATGGCTTGATGATTGTGAACTGCTCTGTAACAGCTGAAAACACTCACAAGCCCCCCACGTGCTTGGAGAAAATACAACAGTGCCGTGTTTTCACTCTGAAGGACGCAGCGCATGAATTTATTTAATTAAATTGTATTCTTTTGTAGTTTGAAAATCACATTAGGTCACATCACGATTCCTGTCTTTCTGCCCCCAAATTTAATACTTCTTTAAATAAAAATAAAAATTAAGACTTTTGTTGTATCATTTAAGATATTCAAGACTTTTTATGACCTTAAATTTTGGAAAACTGAATTTAAGACATTTTAAGACTTAAGGATCCGCGGGAACCCTGTCCTCCACGTGCCACAGTTTGCCAACCCCTGAGCTAGTCTCTTGAGAGGGAACTAGAAGCTAAGAACAGCAGAATCACAGTTGTGAGGAAGAAAAATTAGTCTTACAAAAGTTTGTTGCACGTAACGATAAATTAGTAAAGGAAGTGTGACTTGGCCCACACAGAATTGCACAATGTTTCACATTTTCTGTGCTGGTGGAAAATCTGCATAATTAATGTAAATATGGAAAATGTATTAAACGGTGCCAGTACTATGATTGCTGCTGATTCTGAAGAATTTTTGTTTGACAAGTATTCAAATCCTGCGGAAATCTGTGGAAGTTTCGGGGGAATTCCACAAGGGCAGATTCCATGTAGGCCTAACGAAATCCTGTAAATGGATACATTTGGCTACAATGTGTGGGATCTAATAACAAGTAAGCAAGCAAAAACAACACACTTCTATTTTCAGATTTTGGAATGCAACTGCAAGATGCATTATGCAGCATTTTCAACAAATTCCAATCACACTCCTCTTTTCAAGCAAACATTTGTGAAATCAAATATAGCAATCCAAAAGAGCAGCAAGCCATATTTCTGAATATGTTGCAGGCAGGCAATACTGCTTGATTTGATTTGTTGCTTTCAAAGGAAAACCTCAATCATGCCAGTTTGCTTAGGAAGAATGGCACTGAAGACAATATGTATTCAAAATTGTCCCCATCTACTACGTCATGTATACTTGGACAGACAAAGACAGTAGCTTGACTATGCAAAACCCTGCTGTAGCTCGATTATAACTGTGCATGTAAACATACTGACTGTAATAACTTTCCTCACCCCAACATAGCTTTTCAGCTAATGTAACCAAGGCTGCATGGGTGCAGAAAAAACATTAAAGGAATAGTTCACCCAAAAATGAAAATTCTCATTATTCACTTACCCAGATGCCATCCAAGACTGTCTTTCTTCAGCAGAACACAAATGAAGACTTTTAGAAAAAGACAGAGCTCTGTCAGGTCCTTATAATGCAGGTAAACGAGTGTCAGCACTTCAACAGTTCAAAAGTCACATTTAGGCAGCATTAGAGTAATCCATGCGTCTCCAGTCAATCAATGAATGTCTTCTGAAGCAAATCGATACATTTGTGTAAAAAATTAAATTAAAACGTTATTCAATTTTAAAAAGCACTTCCTGCCAGCAGTTGATGCATCATGTAACTGTTGCATGACGCAAGCGAGTCGGCGAGTTCACGCGAGAATTCAGAAGCGGCACTTATTTACAACAGAAGAATGAACGTCACGTGAGAGTTCGGCCATTTCAAACAGCATCAGAGCCCTGGAAGGAAGCGCCGATTTTAAGTTAAAAACATTTATTATCATCAACTTGTTTCTTACATAAACCTATCGATTTGCTTCAGAAGACATTCACTGATCATCTGGAGTCGCATGGATTATTTTATGCTGTCTAAATGTGACTTTTGGACTGTCAAAGTGCTGGCACTCGTTTACTTGCATTTCAAGGACCTGACAGAGCTCTATTTTTTTCTAAAAATCTTCATTTGTGTTCTGCTGAAGAAAGACAGTCATACACATCTGGGATGACATCAGGGTAAGTGAATAATGAGAGAAATTTCTTTTTGGGTCAACTATTCCTTTAAGCAATAATATTATACGCCCCCTTTTATTATCTAATCAAAACCTGAAGGATAGAATCAAGTCTTCTACTTAATGTTTATACATCTACATTATTCCCCACTGAATATTCTTTTTACTTGGAAGTAGAGATGGGACGATATATCGAATTGCGGTATATCGCGAACCAAAAAAAAGACAAACCATATCATGGCATAACTGGACATTTAGAAATGTGCAACATTGTTTTCTCTCCATATGAACATAAATGAAATGACCCTTCAAACATCAGTCTCTCTATTGCTTGATTTTACCACTACTGTGCTTTTTCCTACACCGTTTACAGGGTTCACACAAGGTCCTTTTAGAGATATAAGTACTGAATTCATGGAAAATCGCCTTGTTTGGATGAAAAGAGCTTGAGATTAAAACGGATCATTTCCTCAGTGAAATAATGTGTCCATCAAAGATGAGGTGACTCTACTTCCATTGAATAATGTGTCTTCATATCCTTTCTGTTCTTTACAGTCAGATAAAAATGTAAAAAGAAATATTAATCTCACACAGCACGGATGCGCTATAGAAACCGAGAGATTCTTGTTGATGTCTTTTAAGCGTTTCTTTTGCAAATGAATGTAAACTTAACGTTTTTACTTAGTACACATTATTTCAAACAGTGATAGCTCAAATCTTTATTATATATACACACCATTTCATGATATAATATCAATAGAATGTAGAATTTTTGTATTTTTATAAAGTTAAAATGTGATAATGATAACAAATGTTTCAAAAAAAATATTCACTTTCACATACTTTTTTCAGGACAGGTTATATTCAGTTCCATTTCTTGCTCTGCACCTGATCAACCTGAATGTACACTATATAGCTAAAAGTCTGTGGACACCATATGTGCTTGAACATTTGATTTCAAAACCTTAGGCATCAATTTCCCCCTTTGCTGTAATAACAGCTTCCACTCTTTTGGGAAGGCTTTCCACTATACTGTATGTAGTAACATGGCTGCAGGGATTTACTCTCATTCAGACACGAGGCTATCAGTGAGGTCAGGAACTGATGTTGGTCGATGGGGCCTGAACTTACAGTTGCTGTTCCAGTTCACCCCAAAAGTGATCAGTGGGGTTCAGGTCTGGGCTTTGTGCAGGACAGTCAATTTCTTCCACGCCAGACACAGTAAACCATTTCTTTATGGACCTCACTTTGTTCACAGGGGCATTGTCATGCTGGAACAGAAAGGGCTATCCCCAAACAGTTGCCACACATTTGGAAGCACACAAAGCCCAAGCCATTACATAAAGAAACATTAAGATTTTTCTTTACTGGATTTAATGGAGTAACCAAATTCATTAATTAGAAGGGGGTGTCCACATACTTTTGGCCATATAGTGTACCTTGCTATTTTTGAAAGCTTATTTTTGTGATCTTTTCTTATAGAGAAAAGTACATGAGAAACTCTTATTTAAACTTTGAGCATTTATATTGTATTAAAGAACTTATGAAGAGAAATTGTGTGTATTTTGCTAAATTTTTTCAGTAAATAAAACTGTCATATTTTGTGATTTAAGTGTTATATCAAATCGAGATTATATTGAATCATGATCCTATCATATCATATATCGAACCAAATTGTGAGAACCATATCGTCCCATCCCTACTTGGAAGTAAAATTAGTCCAAATGTGGCTTTGTGTTGTCTTTATTGTTGTATCAAAAATCCCACCTCATAAGAGTCAAATGGCTAAATGTATTCAGGCAGTGAAGAGCTGGTTATTGAAGGACAAATAACTAATCAAAAACCAAACCAATGGTTAATATTCCACAAATATGACCTTTTAAAGATATGCAGTTTCACATGTCAGGTGAAACAAGAAAACAGCGTCTCTGAGCCTCTGGCTAGAAGCTACGACGCTTCCACTTTCTTGTTTAAAGGGAATTAGTTTTGACGTACATAAATAGAAAACTAAGAACATAACCTGGAGGACTTGGATTCATCTTAATCAAATATGTCAACCCTTAACACTTTGAATGCATGTGAACAGGAGACATTTACTGACCAATAAGAGTTATTAAAAAAAAAAGGTACTATTCTCTAGATGTGCAAGTCCAATTGAAAGAACACCATTAGAGAATATTTTAGCATGTTAAATATCCAACTAAAGAGGTATGTTTGTTCATGAACGTTTATGATCCCATGTATGTGTTTTGCGTGCACTTACCTGCGTCAGAGCGGAGCACTCCACATATTTGACGGCCTTCAGATCGCGGGCCAGCTTCTCTGCTGTCTCCGGGGTGATGGGTTTTTGTTTGTTCTTGGCAAGCTTCTCAATGGTAGAGGGATCATCCCTCAGATCAATCTGCGTCCCCACCAGCAGAAAGGGGGTCTTTGGACAGTGGTGAGTAATCTCAGGTACCCACTAGAGGAAAAATAACTGATCAGATCTCAAGCGGAATCAGTATTTTTTCTTTATTAAAGCTACACTATGTAAGATATTTTGGTTAGAAATGAAATATTTCATTAATGAGCAAGTACACCACCACTCCGTCTTCCAAACCATGTTTTTGCCTTACCCCGATTCACTATGGTAAGCCTATAATATTTATTTAGATTTTAGAGCTGTCAGGATGGATTTGGCGGGAAACATTATGCTTCCGTCTGTCATCGATGCGTGTTTACATCATGTCCGTAAATAAAAGAAAGTCCGGAGCTACTACAGCATGTGCATGTGCAGTCTGGTAGTACTTTGAAGCTGAAAGCTTGTAGCCACAACACATGAGCGACATTGACCATGGCTCATTCAAAAAGGTAACCCTCTTGGGAATCACATGTTTTCAAAATAAAGAAACCTCAAACCGAGATGAGTCTGCAAGCAAAAAGGGAAAGCAACAGAGCCCATAATAATAAAACACGAAACAACATCGGCTTGGCTTTTTCAAAGGTGGCGACAACACCGAGATCATAAAGGATTTAAAACCAACCCAGAGATTTCTTTTTCTTGCTCGACAGGTAAGATATTAGCCAGGTAGCTCTCTTAGTGCGGTAGTTCGTTAGATAGCGCTAGCCATTCTATTGGGGCATTTTATTATGGATTGTGGTACTGCATTGCTTGATTTCATTTTTGAGGAAGGACAATGGAAAAAAATTACACTTTATGCTGGTAACAATGCCAATTTCTAAACCAGTTACTACCTTGGTTTATTTGCCTGCTAGCTAAGTTACAATAGTTTCCACCATTTGACTTTATCTGATATGACTAGCAACCATTGTCTACTGTCAGCACTGCCAAACTTTTGTAATGTTATTTATTTTGAAACAACTGTTTTCAGTAAGTCAAAACCAAAGTGAAAGATATGCTACTTACCAGCTTAGAAGACATATTTTTCGGATATCCATCTTTTTCTTTCTTTTGTTATTTATTTATTGAGGGAGGGGGTGAGTTTTGCTGTCATTAGTGGCATTTGCTCTGATAAGTTGATCACTTGTAACCATGGTTACAACGGTACTCCTCAAACCATCAGATTCATCCGTGCAGAAGAGCAGAGCCAAAGCCCAGCACACGTAATTGCCAAAACAGTGTTCCTCTGCAAGTAACTTGCAGATCTATGCTTCAACCACTTGAGGGACAAAAGTTACATACAGTGCTGTGAAAGTATTTGCCTGATTTCTTCTGTTTTTGTGTACAGTAGTGGCCAAAAATATTGGCACCCTTGGTAAATATGCGCAAAGGCAGCTGTGGAAAAAAATTGTTTCAAAAAGACAATCGGGGTAAACACAAAATAATTTTTTTTTTTTTTTTATTGAAGCAAAAAAAAGTTAATCCAATACCAGCTGGGCCTGTGTGGAAAAAATTTTGCCCCCTTAGTTACTAAATCCTCATATCTATGAAAGTGCATTCATAATGGGGATCAGCTGGACTAGATACACCCAGGCCTGATTACTGCCAGCCCTGTTCAATCAACACCTAAATAGAACATTTTCAGCAGCATGAAGTTGGCTAAAAGGTCTCACCAAGGACTGTGACTAAATGAGCTAAAAGGTGATTGAAATACATCAGTCTGGGAAGGGATACAAAGCTATTTCAAAGGCTCTGGGACTCCAAAGAACCACAATGAGAGCCATTACTTCCAAATGGAGAAATCTTGGCACAGTAGTGAACCTTCCCAGAAGTGGCCGACCTTATAAAGAGTGGCCGACCTTCCAAAAGCACAGTGACGACTCATCCAGGAAGTCCCAAAAAAAAAAAAAAAAAAAAAAAAAGCCAAGGTCAACATCCAAGGAACTGCTGGCCTCTCTCACATCAATAAAGGTCACTGTTCATGACTCCACCCTCAGAAAGACACTGGCCAAAAATGCCATTCATGGAAGAGTGGCAAGGCAAAAACTACTGCCAACCCAGAAGAACATTAAGGCTCATCTGAATTTCACCAAAACACACATTGATGATCCTCAAAGCTTTTGGGAGAATGTTCTGTGGATTGATGAGTAGAAAGTGGAACTCTTTGGAAGACAAGGGTTGTTACAGCTGGCGTAAATCAAACACAGAATTCCACAAAAAGACTATCATACCTACGGTCAAGCATGGTGGTGGTAGTGTGATGGTGTGGGGATGCTTTGCTGCTTCAGGGCCAGGGCAACTTGCAATAATTGAGGGAAACCTGAATTCTGCTCTCTACCAGAAAATCCTAAAGGAGAACATCTGGTCATCAGTCCATGAGTTGAAGCTCAAACGCAACTGGATTATGCAGCAAGACAATGATCCAAAGCATAGGAGTAAGCCCACTTCTGAATGGCTCAAAAGAATAAAAATGTAAGTTTTGGAGTGGCCTAGTAAAAGTCCTGATTTGAACCCGATTGAGATGCTGTGGCAGGACCTTAAACGGGCAGTTCATGCTCGAAAACCCTTCAATGTGGCTGAACTAAAGCAGTTCTGCAAAGAAGAGTGGGCCAAAATTCCATCACAGCGTTGTGAAAGACTGATCTCCAGTTATCGGAAGCGTTTGGTTGCAGTTGTTGCTGCTAAAGGATGCACAACCAACTATTAAGTTTAAGGGGGCAATTCGTTTTTCCACATGGGTAATATAGGTGTTGGATAACTTTTATATTTGAAAACTGTATTTTGTATTTACTCAGGTTGCCTTTGCTGTATCTCATTTAAAAGATCTAAAAATTTATTATGAAAAAAAAAACAAACATAAAAATAGAAATCAGGAAGGGGGCAAATACTTTTTCTAATCACTGTAGTGTAGCTTTAAAAACTTTTACTCTTAATAAAAAAAAAAAAAATTAAAAAAAAATGCATAGCAATTTTGATACACGTGTATAAAATTCTAACCATTCACATGTGATGAAGAGTCAGTCATATGAGTAACTTTATAAAAGCGGTTTTATTCTACATAGAGAGGGCCTCCGCATGCCCAAAGCCGAATACTATTCGCTTAATCTCAGTAGCCACCATGTTATTGGACACTTTCACTCATGGACTGAATTAATCATGGCTTACTGTGAATGGTACATTTCTACAAATGGTATCTGTAACTGAAAACTATTGCATTTGAATGACGCTGCAGCCACGCCCCTAGGTGTATATCCCAGAAGACAGATCAAAACAATTACTGAGTGTATCTTTAAAAAAACAACATGCTTATCAAGTGCTTTGTTTGACCTAAAACAAACTTGTTTAACGCTTGCTCGTTAAGAGTTTAACAGAGACTCGCTTGTGGTAAGAACAAACAGTTTTGCGAAATAGTGGCTGATTTTGAATTCATAACATGTTTACATTATAAAACACAGACAACAGCAGTAAAATGTAAGTGATGCGTTGCAAAGAAACAACTCTTCAGCGCATCAAACAGCACAATCACTCTGTAAACGCACCTGACGCAGCAACCGGTCCACATTAAACTCTATGCTTATTATGATCTTCTTTGAAGTGTTTATAAAGTGCTCTCGTGCGCTGGAGACTTGGGTCGTGTTTTTCCACTACAACTTATCTCCGTTGTTTTTCAAATGAGTTTCATCATGCAACACATTTTTCACTGGGCTGTGAAGTGACGTCACTGACGGGGCTTCTCTGTGCTTACTGCAAATATCCAACGAATCGATAGTGAAATTCGATTTTATCGATTAGTTGTTGCAGCCCTACTCTGTTGTTTTAAATGAGATATAAATAAAGCTGAGATTAAAGCACAAATGCTGTGATTTTAACTATATATATATGTGTTGCGTGGTTCACAATGAATAAGTGCTCCGTTATCTCATACAACCTGAATGACTCTCAATGTCTGTGGAGTTTCTAGTGGATGAGCGGTCAGATTTATTTAAAGTATGCAGCTCGTCCATAGTAAGATTGCCACCTTTAGCAGTTTAGTAAATCACACTAGGACATGTCATGATTTTAATTTAACTGTCCATTTCAGTGTACAAGGAGTAACAGAGCACGCATTCAAAATAAGCGTGAGCATTTTAAAGCAGTTGTGAGTCAGTCATACTGTGCGCTGGTACTGGATAGAGTTGTGCTCTGTACTACCGGTACTGCAGAAACACTGGTATCGTTACATCTTTTTTATTTTAGTACCGAATTGGCACCTAAGTACCAGTACTTTTGACAACACAACACTACGTTACTACAGAATTAGTGACAAAATTGTTGAAATATTAAAATAGTATGCAAGCTCACCTTTTCTTTGACGTTTTCAAACGAAGATGGTGAAACAACTGAGAAACAGACTAAGAAAACATCTGTCTGAGGGTAGCTCAGGGGTCGTAATCTATCGTAATCTTCCTGACCTGCAGAGAGATGGAAAGAAAACTGAATTATTTACAAAATCTGAGATCCTGCACATAGCCCAGTAGCTGATGAAGATCATTCAGTCACAGGGTTGATGGCGCATTTGAACACATGCACAGCTAAAAACTCTGTGTTCTACATTCCTCTAAAAAAAAAAAAAGCAGTACCAAGCTCAACCACCCTCCACAGGAATGTTTGGAATTCAACAAAGCTCCTGAAGTCTCATTTCTATAACAATGACAATCACAATGTTTTTCCTCATCAGCTTACAAACTCCACCCTCAAATAAGAGCTGAGAGCCACAGAAAATTTTGCTTACGTCAAATGCCTTTTATTAAACTATAAAGAAGTTAATTAAATGTTCTGTAAAATACATCTGCTCTGAATGACTGTGAAAAGTTTTGTATAAAAGTGGTGTGCCAAAATAATTTTACTGTACCTGCAGTATCAAAGAGCCCAAGGGTGTACGGCTCACCACCAATCATAACCGTAACTGCATAGTTATCAAAAACCTGTAATCAAAGTAAAAAAAATAAAAATAAAAACAGGACTTAAAATTCCCTTTCTTCTTGTACAGTATAAGAATTATCAGTAAAACTTTACAATAAGGTTCTATTTGTTAACAAATTAATGCATTAGGTACTAAAAACTAAAACTGAATAATTTTTAAGATTTCATAATCTTGATTTAGGGCTGAAACGATTAGTCAACGTCATCGACAACGTCGACAATAAAAAAAAATTGTCAATTTTTTTTGTTGCCGAATAGTCGTTTGATGTAATTTAACATAACGTGATCACATTAAACTCTAATGATTGAGCGCGAGAGCAGCACTGTACAGTGCATCCGGAAAGTATTCACAGCACTTCACTTTTTCCACATTTTGTTATGTTACAGCCTTATTCCAGTCTTTTTCAGGAGTTGGTAAATAAGTAGGCTGGCGGCGGGAAGTTGTTGTGCCGCAAGATGCACCTCCCCGGAGAGTAAGTGTCATAGACGAGCTGCCCACTGGTCGGGAGGCCACTTCCATACCGCCGCTGTCTTTTCAAAAAGGTCCAGGAAGACCTCCAGGTCGTCGTCCGGCCCCATCTTCATTAGGGCCGCGGGTGGGGTGGGTTCCGGGGAGGTTGCCGCGCCAACCCCCTCTCTGGTGATCAGGCTCCGGAGCACCTGCCGGTCCTCCGCTTGTGCCTGGAGCAGGACTTGGAAACGCTGTTCCTGCTCCAGGCGTACGTCCATGAGGGCTTGATGTTAACTCTGCTGGATGCTGAGAGGGTCTTGAACACTTTGCCCAGCAGTACGGATTCCATAACGGCGTTCTCCTCCAAAGCCGGGCTTTCGGCACCACTGTAGAAGTTCTATGTTCGTGGGAAATGGAGGAGTCAGAAGACAGCGAACAGTCAAGGTCAGTCTTTATTTTCTCCAAACAGTTACAGCTTGTAGCCAACTATAAATCAGAGCTCTTTGTGTTGCCGGTCTTTCTTTCGGCTCCTTGAACTGCCGCACCTGGCTCGGCTGATTAGCCCGACTGGGGGCTGGCCATGCACACTCACACCCCGGACCCGCCCTCCTCGTCATCACAGTGATGTAGATCACAAAGTATGAGGGAATTATAATGCAAAAATACAAAATAAGTAAATACAGAAGCACTCTTGTTGTGAAATAAGTGGTACTGGAGCTCTTTAAAGGAAACACCCCGGCATTACATCTTAAATGCAGTTATACTTGTACATAATGCGTAATAGCTTTTTTAAAGTTCAAATAATACGGAAGCAGATCACATAAATAATTACAAACTCCATTTCTCTGTGCTGTCTGCGCCTCTTCTATAAGTTGCGCAAGTTTCCCAATTTAAGGAGGAGAGATTGAAACTGCACCCGGCTGAGGCACACTCTGTCGTGGGGACGCTCGTCCCTCGAGCGTGCACGCTTGCTGCAGCTAGATTATAACGTGATGGCTCCCGACTTATTGAATCATAATATATATGTCACTGTGCATTTCTTATCGTGAAGAAAACTGTCAACAGCTTTATCAACACGAAAGTTTTTTTTTGTTTTTTTTTTGTGTGAGATAAATTGGATTGAAGTGAACAGAAAGGTGAGAGAGGTAGTCTTCGCCCCATTATACACTGCAACAAAATACGTTTTTTTATTTGTTTTTGTTTTGGCTTGTCTTCCAATATAAATATCTAAAACTCCTTTAAAACAACTTACGTTTTCTTTAGCAGCTATACTGCAGTAGAAAAATTGTTATCTGAGAATGCTGAATATAATATTAAAAATACATATTTTAAAATATCTAATAATCCTTACAAAAAAAAAAAAAATATATGCATTCACATGAGAAGCAGCATGTAAGATACTTAGACTTGCTTTTAGAGAATAGATCTTGAATATAAGTATATTTTGTCTTTACTGCACTTGCAGAATTATAACCATGTGAAAAAACACACGTATACCAAATAGACTTATATTTAAGATATATTCTCTTAAAGCAAGTCTAAATATATTATATGTTGCTTCAAGTAAATGTATTTTGTTTTAAGGATTTTTAAACAATTTTAAATAGAAAACAAGACAAAAACACTTGATAATATAATTTTTTGCATTGAATTTCTTTACTGAATTAAACTTAATAAAAATAATTTTTTCCCTTTAATACATTGAACGTCATTTAGAGGTATTTTTAAAAGATAAAAAAAAAAAAGAGGTTACAGTGAGGCACTTACAATAGAAGTGAACGGAAGCTAATTTTTTGAGGGTTTAAAAAGGCAGAAATGTGAAGTTTATGATTTTATAAAAGCATTTACATCAATTCTTCTGTTAAAACTAATGTATTATTTGAGCTGTAAAGTTGTTCAAATTGTTGTTTTAGGGTTTGTTGACATTACATTGTCATGGTAACGAAGTTGTAAAATTAGCTATAACTTTACACAGAAAAGGTTAGTAAGTGATTTTATCACACTAAAATCATGTTTACATGCATATTATGCCTATGTCTTGTGACTATACTTTTGAGAAAGTGAGTATTTTAACGTTCAAAATTGGCCAACGTTCAATTCTATTGTAAGTGTCTCATTGTAACCAAAGTTTTTGCTTTTTTTTTTTTAAGAAAAGGAGGGGCAAGTCAAAATAAATTTTTGTGGTAATCAATATTATGACATAAATGCTGTCGACTGAACTTAACTTGTATAGAACCCGGAATATTCCTTTAACCAAAGATTAATAAATGCTGTTTAAGTATTATTCATTGTTATTTCATGTTATCAATTATGTTAACTGATATGAATGAAAACAGCCTATAACTACTCAGTTCCACCCAGAAATTTCAGACACAAAATTTGAGGTCAAGGCATAACACAATTAAACACACTATGGCAAAGTGTAATTATGTAAGTGAATGTGAAAGGAAATTAAAAAGTGCTACTCACCGTTGGTACATATTCAGAGGGGAATTTATTAGTTGTATAGGAGATTAATAGACAGGTTTTACCAACTGCACCATCGCCAACAACAACGCACTTGATCGTCTGCATAGCTGTGCTTTTACAAATCCACTGTTCTCATTCAAGTTCTGCAAATGAGAGAAAAACACAAGCATTCACATAAAACACATGTGGCACAGACATACGTAGCTGGCTTTCCACCAGTGTCTCAAGTTCAAAAGGTGTAAACAGATAGTAAAGAACGTGGCAATATGCATTACACAACATCTCAGTGTCGACCACTAATATCACGTGTGTGCCGGCTAATAGTAGGGACACTGGTGGCAGGTATAAAAAAAAAAAAAAAAAAAACAACTTATGACAGTTATAGAGGTAAAAAAACTAACAAACTGTAAATTACATTTGTTAACAGATTTAGATTTAAAAGTAATTGTTTAAAATAAAGATTCAAATAAAACTTCAGTAAATGCAGACTTTCTATTAAAATATACAGAGAAAATGTTACCCATCATATAGCCTAGATGCCTTTAATCCAATAAAACTTTCTTGACTGTAATATTTCAAATTCTTAGAGAAAAGTGGCAAGGCCTTATAGTTAGTATGAGTAACATCTCTACCATATGACAGGGCTCCAGACTTAAAAAAAGACTTGGGAGCCATTGGTTCCTAAACTGAAACATTGAGCCAAATGGCTGTTTTTAGTGGCCAAATCACAGAATTGCTCGATTTAGATTGCTGTTCAGAAACAAGATAGATCGCAGAAGGAAGACAGCTGATAACCCATTAATCTGAGGTTTAATAAACAGTATGTTGAGAAGATAAGTTTGCATTCCCTTTTGTCTCATAAATGTTCACACACCCTTTATAATTTATACAAATATAAGAGATACGATTTTTTTATTTCGTACTGCTCTTCAGAATCTACATTACAGATCAGAAAGTATATTATGCATACAGTAGTGTTGTCTTCTTTTGCACCTTGTGTAATAGTTGTGTACAAGTCCCTCAACTGTTACAAGTGTCAAAAGCTTGAGCTCATATTTAATTATAAAGAAGTCGGAAAGGGTACACATGGGACCCTTATTTTGAAATGTCTGCGCTCCAGTTGTGAGCTCACTGACGGCTGATTCGCTGAGCTCCTGACGGCTAATCTGAGCTCCTGAGTTCAAACCCTCAGTTCTTTTTGGGTGATTCATGAAAAAGACCCGGATCAAGTGTCATTTGTTCACGACTCTCTCACGCTGGGTTTGTTGTTGCGTGCGGTTCAGCGAGCTCGTCATCACAACAGAACGGGTGAAAAGCGAGACACACTGGTGCGTGCTCTAAAGATGTATTAAACAACTCACAAGATGATATCTGACGAAACCGCATATGAACGCACACAACCCGACTATCGCCAGTGACGACTAGATTTTAAATTATTGTCGCAATCAATTATTTTTGGTTGCATTTGCAACCATTTTAGTCACAGTCTGGAACCCTGTATGATCTAACTCACCACGAATTTCCATCTGTCCCCACTTGCTGCCACAGAACGGAAAATAAGTCACACTCGAATACATTTTTCACACCCTTGACTGTCACACAGGCAATATCCTTCAATTAGTCAGTAGTGTGAGTGGTAATGAGCTCATTATGTGCATCAATGCAAAAGGTTTGTGCAATAACTGAGGCGTCCTTTTGGTCCAGTGTGCTACGACTTGTCTTAAACCCACCTACTCGGAGTCCATGGGAACAACAACTTAACCCTGAAACTTATCAAATGTTCTAGTGATTTAGCAGTGTAAGGGGCCGTTTACACTGAACCATTCTAGCATCCATCTGCACTTGTTCTATATAGGTCTTCTATGTAAACATGCAATAAACATCTTTCACAAACATAAGACATCTTTCACAGTTGCGAAGTCTTGCTATTTTTCAGCATCTCAGAGCGTTGTTTTAGATGCCGCATCAAGTTAAAAGAACTTCACCTTTTAAAACCCATTGAGAAAAATGCAATCTGTTCCATTCGCTGCATCTGGCTTTTTTTTTTTTTTTTTTTATGCATTTGGTTAGAATGGCCCATAATAGTAAACAAGTCTACATCACAAAACGAATATCACAGGCAAATTCATTGATCCCGTTTACACCTGGTACTAAGATGTGTTTCACAAGTGGACAGAGCTAAATATACTGGTCCCAACAGGTCTCTAAAACGTTTTGTGATCACATCACAAAAACCACACATGAAGGTAGGGATGCTCCGATATGGAATTTCTGGGCCAATACAGAAAACTTACAGCTCATTGTGGCCAAATACCGATACCTGATATTTAAAAAAAAAAAAAAAAAAAAATGTAATCCTTAAATCTTGAACTGCTAGCTAATGGCACTTTTCCACTGCACGTTACGGTTCGACTTGACTCTGCTCGCTTTACTTTTCTAAGCTTGCTTTTCCACTGCAGTTTAGTGCCACCTCAATGTGGGTGGGATTATACGCTGATCATCATAGTTGCACTGCCTCTACTGCCGTGACATCATCTTAAACGCGACACAAACATTACTGACCATAAACAATAACACGACTGCTAGCTGTTAGCTACTAGCTCATTGTGCTGCATAAAGCAGATGTTGCATGGTGATTTTACACAAGTGTAACAGTTAAATTGGCCTGGTTGTTTTAGAAGCAAGCTTTCCAGTAGCTGGTCAAGTATAAAGTGAAGCTTTCAAGCAGAATATAGTGTTAACGTAACAAAACGTATCATCCTCCATCGTGGACTCCAACAACGCCGTGACCGATTCCAGGGCACTCTCCCTCCCATTGCTCGCCGGTCTATTGCCGATAGATAGCGTCCATTTGGTCGAACCACTTCCACTTTCTTCTGTTTGAACCACTCCAGCTGTTGTGGTCCTTGATGGTTCTGTAGTCACTTAAGTTTTTTTTACTTTTCCCTACACTGTTGGTAGGTCCGGTGGTAGCCGTGTGCGGCCAACAGCTGAGACATTTCCTGAAAGTCTTTTTCGTTTCGAGTCGTTTCGTTCGTTGCTAACGAGAGGAACATCTGCACCTCATTTATTGAACACGGCGTGGTTTTGTGCACAGCCATTTATTTTTACAATTTGAAAGTCGCGTGAACAAATGATACTGCTATCGCTGTTGCTAACTTTAAAGCTAGCGGGTTGATGTCCCGTGTCGCAAATCCAGTGACGCTGGTAGTGATGACTCTCTCTGACCAATCAGTGATCTGCAGGGTTTTGACGTCACATTTAGTATCGGCTCGGCTCGCTTGGAACCTCAACCGAGGTGGTACTAAAAAAGTGCCAGGTACTATTCACAGTGGAAAACCCCCAAAAAGCGAGCAGAGTCGAACTGTACCGTGCAGTGGAAAAGCCCCATAATTCATTAAAATCTTCTAATTTGAAACAAATGTCATTCAGAAGTTTGGAATTTGAACTTGCTGCTATTTAAGGTTTGTTGTAACAATGTGCTATTTCCCACATTCTGTTTATGTTGTGTGAAGTAATAAGCAAAAACGACTGCCCCCAAGTAACATACATACATGTTTTTGTTGCGTTTTTGTTTATTGCCTCATGAAACAAACAGAATATGGGAAATGGCATGTTGTTACTACAGCAGATGACTAAAACCAGCCCATAGCAATGTAACAACGTGCAGAGATGTTGAAATAATCCTCACAGAGCGACATGAGTTTGGCTCTCACTCACACAGACACTATGTATGCGCACACTTGAGGCTGCCCAAGTCCCTGCCGAAGAAAAGCAGCCGCAGGCAGTCAGAGATTCTCAGCCACATGCAAATAAACCGTAACAAATTATCGCTGAAAATATCTGCAGTAATTACATTTACATTACATTTACATTTATGCATTTGGCTGACGCTTTTATACAAAGCGACTTACAGTGCCCTTATTACAGGGACAATTCCCCTGGAGCAACCTGGAGTTAAGTGCCTTGATCAAGGACACAATGGTGGTGGCTGTGGGGATTGAACCAACAATCTTCCACTTACCAATTCAGTGCTTTAGTCCACTACACCACCACCACTCCACTCATTACATTATCGGTCACCAATTTATTGTGCATCCCTATACGAAGGTAGACAAAAATGCATGTGACCAGACTGCATGCGAGGTGTAAACGCAAATCCATCCTGAATGTGTCTTGGAGAGCAGTGAAGGTACAGTGAAGTACCACCCCTCACTTGTCAAACTGTCTTCAGCCCTAGTGTTCATGTGCAGTTCTGTCAGATATCATCTTGTGATTTATTGAATTACATCTTTAGAGACCATGTTAGAGTGTCTTACACCACTTTTCACCCTTTGTTGAGATGAGCTCGCTGCACACAACAGCAAACACAGCTTGAGCTATGATGTCCGATTCACGGACAAAGGACTCTTTTGAACCGGGTCTTCAGCCAAAAAGATTCACAAAACAGGTTTTAACTCAGGAGCTCAGGTTAGCAGTTTGAATCAGAGTTACTTTCTCAGCAAATCACTGACAGTGTTTATACTGTAATACATTGTAAATTATTGTAAGAGTGCATAGTTTGTTTCCCATCTGTTTATGAATACATAATACTTAAATCTATCAGCCAGTTAGTTGGTTATCAGCTGACTTCCATTTCTTCAGCTTTCTAACTTGCTACTGAAAAACATTCTAAATCCAACATGTGATGGTGAGCCTGTGGGCCAGTCTGCCATCACGGAATTGTAATGTCTTCAAAAGGATTATTTTACTCCCCATTTTTCAATATTTATTGGTGTTTTATAGTGCAAATGTTTTTATCCATCCTTTCATTTTAAATCTTGTTTTTAATAATTATCTCTTTAAAATTCAACTTAAATGGGCTGTGCTTTTTGTTTCACAACCTGCCCCTAACTGACTGGCAGTATTCAAATAGTCAGCATTTGACTGATACTAAACAGTACTACTGATGTTTAGCCATTTATATTTATTCTTTATTTAAATGGTCAGGAATTGACTGACACTGAACAGTACTGATGTTTATTTAGCTATTTATTTTATTTGAATTTATTCATTTAAATGGTCAGCAACTGACTGATACTTCAACATACAGTACTGATGTTTATTTAGCTATTTATTGTATTTTTATTTATTCATTCTTTATTTTCTCTGTGTTCATTTCTAGAATTGGTTGAAAATGTATAATAATAATAATAATAAATGTCAAATATTCTTTGATTAAAAAATACTGAAGAAAGCAGCCTTCAGAGTACCTTTGCATAGTCATATCGGTGCAAAATCGGTGCACAATTTCATTTCAGCTCAAAAATTTACTATATCGGCTACCATATCGGCCTCAAAAATTCCGGTAGTGTTTGAGTACCAGAACTGGTTTTTTTTTTGTTTTTGTTTTTTTTTAAGTGACCTTGATTTTTATTCAGGGCCTGAAATTCGGTGCAGGATTGCGGGTACTGCGCACAATTTTAATCATTCCCGCAGTCCTGCACACTTTTATTCACTTTACAGTGCAGCTGCGAATTATTAACCAATAGATGCAGATGAACAAATCAAATCAATAAACTTGTTTTTGTATCAAACTGTAATTCCAGAAGATGCACGAGTAAATCCGCGCGCTCTCTCTCTCTCTCTCACGTGCAGCTGTCAGCAGTGTGTTTGAGCACCTGCTGAATTTAATGTGAGCATGCTAAGTGAGGAGCGCTTTGTCGCATAGTTACTGAACTTAAGATGTTAAAGATGTATAAACCTTTCTAAACCTGTTAATTCGACATGCACATGGCATTATACCACGTATCTGTAAGCGATAGACGCGATAAAACAATCGCTCTAGTTTATAATTAACAAAACTGTTAATATTGCAAGAGCGTGACTTGAGTGTTTCATATCTTGGCTCTCCATCATTAGCCATAATTGACAAGCACATTTGACAAGAAAGGCAAAAACAGCAAAAATGCTTTGTGTATCAGCTGCATGGAGAAGAGAGACACTTAACCACCCGTTACATCTCCACCTCCATCTCTGTAGTGTTCCATCCAGGGTCAGAAATTGATGGGGGCTCTGGGCAAAAATGCCCCTGAAATTCAAAATATGGGGGCAAAAAGAATGCCCCCACAAAGAGTTCCTGTTCTTTTACTAATAATATTTGATACAGCTTGAAATACATCACGATCTTCATGGAATTTTCACTGAACATTATTTGTTTCATGCCATCCATTGTGCAGATGTTACAGTCATTGGCGGATGCTCGCACCATAAACGCGCACAGATGGGCATTCCGTTTCTCATGCTCCGCATCAGTTCGGTGTCGTGCTTGCCCTAAATTACGTGACCGTTCGGAGTTCGGACAATTGATTCAAAATATACTGTCCTAGTGATAAACACTGTCGCTCCCTGTGCTTTAGCTTACTTTCTGTTTGAAAAGCCTCCTCACCAGCTAGAAGCCAAAAGTGCAGAAGAGATAGATGTTATATATTTATTAAATTAATCAGGTCTGAGAGACCTCAAAATATAAATGTAACCATATGCTGTAGTTAATAATAATAACAAAAATAATGTCTGCTAGGGCGTACTGAGTGACTCCAGTCAGGCTTCCTAAGCAACCAGTTGGCCCGGTTGCTAAGGTGGGTAAAGTCACGTTGGGGTACCCTCCTCGTGGTCGCTATAATGTGGTTCTCGCCTTGGTGGGGCGCGTGGGGTGTTGTGCGTGGATGCCGCGGAGAATAGCGTGAAGCCTCCACACGTGCTAGGTCTCAGCGGTAAGGCACTCAACAAGCCACATGATAAGATGCGTGGATTGACGGTCTCAGACGCGGAGGCAACTGAGATTCGTCCTCCGCCACCCAGAGTGAGGAGAGTCACTACACCACCATGAGGTCTTAGAGCGCATTGGGAATTGGGCATTCCAAATTGGGGAGAAAAAAATAAAATAAAAAATAATGTCTGGATAAATAGCCTTGATGTTATATAAAATGTTATTAATGATACAATAATAATTTTACATTAACCATGTGTGTATGAATCACATATCTGACTAATTTTCATTGTGAAATGTTTATTGCATTTTATATATATATATATATATATATATATATATATATATATATATATATATATATATATATATATTTTAATTGGCATGAAGTTACTACATTTTCTGTTTTTTTTACCCTAGTTCCATCTGACGTATAGAGGAATTGAGAAAAGTAGCCCCCTGTGGGATTTAGGTGAGTTTGTTGTAAAATTTCAGAATAGCCCTATGCTTCGTGTTACGAGTAAAACTGTCCTGTTTGTGGGTCACTGCGCTCTAGGCACAGGAATAACGTCATCCGTTTTGTCGCTCACTTACAGGAGGGGACAGTATGCTAAACCACTATCCACACAGCCTGGAAGCCGAGCCTGTGAAGCACACTAAGAGGTTGCAAAGAAATGCATCACGCCATCCGCCTTTCCCTTGGTGTGCTTCGGGGAAGTAGGAGAGAAAGGCATGAGACCACTTCCTGCTGTTTTCATCATGCCTGAGCAGCACCTAAGCCTCTGCAGAGCTCTACAGCAGTAAGCAGACTGTGAGCCTTCAAACTCACATATGGTCAGGACAAGGAGATTGGAGCCCATCCCTGCTGTTTCCTTCCCCTCGCACACTGCAATCTGCGGAAGTGAGGCCTGACCTCATTCTAATGATAGCTACAGAAAAACCAGGGCTCAAGAATAAAAAAGAAATTCCATTGACCTAGTCAGGCCAGTGGTCCAGATTTGTACTTGTTTCTGTACTTGTACATTTTCAAAGGTTCCACAACAAATGATACATTTTTGTATTTTTCAGAAGAAAAAAAATCGTAAATCGTAATTTAATGCGAGTTTTCCCCTCACATCTATTATAGCCTACTTCTGCTGGAAATCATAAGACACCATCTGGCCGAACAGATCTCCTTGCAGAACTGCGCCATGCCTTTCTGTGCCAGCTTGTTGACGGTTTCTTTTTCCCAACGTAGTGCTGCGAAAATTAGGATAAGAATGGACTGACTGAAAAACGGACCAATCGTGAGTCACAATACTAAGGGCACTCCACCAGCACGCTTGAGTACAGTTAGGTAGCAGTGCTGAAAAACCCGGGCCGGGCTGGGAACGGTTTGTTATACTACAGTCAGATGGTCATTTTCATAAATGCCTAAACACTAGGGGTGAAACGGTTCAAATTTTTTTACGGTTTAGTTTGTATCACAGTTTTAGGGTCATGGGTTTCAGTACAGTTTGGTATTTGCAATGATCAGAAAAAATACTAGTAGCAAATCCAAAGTATGGATACTCTATTACTTGGAACAAACACTTACAAAAACCCATGGTTTTACTACAGTAACCACAGTTTAAGCATTATATTTGTAGTAAAACCACAGTAACCACAAACTTGACCAGTTACTACAGTCATGGTTACTATAGTAAAACCATGGTTACTGTATGGGTTCTACTAGGGCTGGGCGATATGACCAAAATCATATCACTAATTTTATATCACGATAACGTTAACTGGATAGCTGCTCTCTGTAGAACGTTGACCCTTGTGAGACACAGGCTGAGTGTTTCCATCTACACAGTAGACATTTGTCCTTTTTCAATAAGGTACACCATGATAATTAACATGCTCAATATTGTTATCGTGAGCACTTCTAAATAACATGACAATTTCTAGATAACCTATAATCCAAATGGTTTAGATTTTTCTGAATGCACTGTAGCATTTCCATCAATAAATCAACATTCTCAACAATCTAACCGTTGCAGTAATAGGAAGACATACCAAATTACTAGGAAACTCTAAAATTCATGTTTCTTTTTCAATTAAGCTTTCCCTCAAAATGTTCCCATTGTTGTTACTTGTTAATTTGCAATGAAAACAAACCGTAATAAACTAGATAAATGCAAAATAGAAGCATTGGACTCTGAATTTTGAAAGCCACCATGTCTCTTTAATCTTATATGGCTTTATCTTTGCAAAGTTACTTTCTTTGTGATCTTTTAATTTAAAAAGTACAAAACAAGTAACTAAATCTTGCAATTAAGTACAACAAAAAAAGTTAATTTATCTTTCAACCTGTTTTGTAATTCAATACAATATGTGATAATACCGTAGGGCTGGGCGATTTGGCAAAAAAATATAATCTCAATTTTGATCAAACTTATGGACAAATCACGATTTGATTTTTTTTTTCAAATGTACTCCAACATGATTAAAACTGCATGTTCTTTATTAGAATGCAAGGCAACCTGCAGGGCTCCAGACTGCGACTAAATGGTCGCATTTTGCTACCATTTTTCCTAACAGTGCACTGGTGCAAGAGGTCGCACTGGTGCGGCTACAAAGTTGGTCGACTCTCTGATTGTGCGCTGTCATTTTTTGTTGCGCATGAGAAATATCAAACGGCATATGTTCCACACGCGAAAGGAAACAGCTCTCAGTCAGCGCGGCTCAAGGCTCAATGGCAGGGCTCCAGACAAAAAAGATTACTTAACTGAAATATTCAGGAGCCAAATCACAGAATTGCTCGATTTAGATTTAGCTGTTCAAAAACAAGGTAGAAAGCAGAAGGAAGACAGCTGATAACCCATTAAACTGAGGTTTAATAAACAGTATATATAGTTGAGAAGATAAGTTTGCATTCCCTTTTGTCTCAAATGTTCACACCCCTTTCAGAATTTATACAAATATGTTTTTTTTTATTATTTCATACTGCTCTTCAGAATCTACATTACAGATAATTACATAAAGTATAGTATGCATATAGTAGTGTGTTGTCTTCTTGAGCATCAATGAATGTTTGCACCTTGTGTAATAGTTGTGTACAAGTCCGTGTCAAAAGCATATATATATTATATATACATTTTAATTGTTTTACAGTATTGCCTTAGTCTTTCTTTACCGTTACCGGACGGACTAGACACAGAGACAAGAGTGCAAAATGAATGAAATCCCAGATGCAGTTTATTGTGATGCTCCAATCCCAATCAATAATTAACAGAAGAATAAAAAAAAACTGGTACACAACACGGGCCTTTTATTTAAAAAGAAGCCCGAAATACACGAGACTCTTATTTTGAAATGTCTGCACTCCCAGTTGTGAGCTCACTGACGGCTGATTCTCTGAGAAAGTGAATCTGATTCAAACTGCTAACCTGAGCTCCTGAGTTCAAACCCTCAGTTCTTTTTGGGTGATTCATGAAAAAGACCCGGTTCAAAAGAGTCATTTGGTCACGACTCTCGCGCTGGGTTTGTGTTGCGTGCGGTGCAGCGAGCTCACCAGAAACAGGTGAATAGCGGCGCGAGACACACTGGCGCTCTGAAGATGTATTCAATAACTCACAAGATGATATCTGACAAAACCACATATGAACGCACACAACCCGACTGTCGCCAATGTCGACTAGGTTTTAAATTATTGTCATAATCAATTATTTTTGGTCGTATTTGCAACCATTTTAGTCACAGTCTGGAGCCCTGAATGGACAGATCAGTGCAGAGTTGTGCATTTACATGTGGATCGGTCTCGAGCGCTCAGCCGCGCAGATCATCATAAACAGCACTGTGAGAATCGCGGGCTGGGTCGCGGATTCGGCATCGATTATTTGTTTAAAACCTCTATGAAAACCCATAATGCGTCGATGATTAAACTAGTATAAAATCGTATTAAATGACCCCAACATTGAAAAGGAATAGAGAAATCTGTACCATGAACAGACAGAAATTGTAGCTAAGCCTTTCAATCCACACATCACAGATATTAAAAAACATTTACCATGAACATAAATCAATATATATCGGGGTAATGAGGAATACAATTTAATTGTATTTTGTGATGTTTTTCTTATGAAAAATGGCATAATTTGTTTCATGGTTACTGTCCATGTTATTATTGGTTTACTTTTACCTTTGGTTACTATCATCTTACTGCAAATACCACAGCCCGATGAAAAGAAACCGTGAAAGAATATTAATTCCCACTTGCACACCGTGTCCTAACCAGACGCGACGCTGCGACACACGATCCTTCTCATAAAAGTACATTAAAGCCGGGGTGACACTAGTCAGTTCAAAACAACTTTATTTTTGCAGAGGAATTCACAGACCTATGGAATGTTGTGTTTGAGGTAGGGCTGGGTGATTAGGGCTGCACCTAATGATTATTTTTATCGATTAATCTAACAATTCTTTTTCTGATTAGTCGATTAATCTAACGACTAATTTTCAGATTATTCTAAAGATTTTTTATAATTATTACTTGATTAATATAACAATTAATTAACCCAAAATAAATATAAAAAACTTCATTAATTCTCATTAATATTTCAATATTTTATTAAATCATCTTCTCTTAAACACAAATGTACAAGAAACAAAGTGTGCACTGCAGGGCATTATTCTGCAACCAAAATAGCCCTGTTTTAACTGGTAATCTCCATTTTACAGTCCAACATAAAAAATAAAAAAAAAATCTAAAATAAACTCAATTCAAGTAAAAGGAAAGTGCAATCTACATTTAGCAATCCAACAACAAAATAAATGAAATAAACGTAAAATTCAAGTCACTTTCAGGAGGAAAGAGGAT
Organism: Myxocyprinus asiaticus; assembly: GCF_019703515.2. Lineage (NCBI taxonomy): Eukaryota > Metazoa > Chordata > Actinopteri > Cypriniformes > Catostomidae > Myxocyprinus > Myxocyprinus asiaticus. Next base: position 36,565,662 of record NC_059380.1, on the reverse strand, counting down.
TTTGGTTTTCCAAAAAGAGGACACCTTTTTTAACAGAAATATATGGAAATTATTTATAACATACTTTTGAATGTCCATGTATTAAAATAAAATATTTGATGCCATGAGTGTACCTTCATTAACTATTACTATTATTTTGAATGGCCATGGAAAATGAAGCAATGTGATAATTTTACCTGGTCGCAAAAAGTAGTCCGTTAATTTACCTGATGAACTTTCACCTTTTGCTGACCCTTTATGCTTCGCAGAGCTAATGTGTGTTTCTAAATCACTTGCACCTTTATTAGCAACTGACACATAAGTGCCAGCTTTACATGTCATACATTCTGCTTCCCACGGATCTCGACCTGGTCGAAAGCATGGGAATTTTTTGTGCATATCTTCTGTAAATTTGCACTTTTGTTAGGGCACTGTTTCCACTCAGCTGTCATTTGCTGCTACTGTCAAGCAACTGTTTGATGCCGAACACAACAACGCTTTGTGCATTCGCAGAGAGATTGACAGGCAGGAATTTGGCCAATAGTTGCTGCAAGCCTCTTATAATTGACCAATTGGTGTGCGAGAAGGCGGGACTTACAAAGAGGGGTTAAAGCAATGCAAATATGCGCACACACACACAGTGAAGTATTAGACCAGATGCACATCACAATGCAACTAAAGCCGAATCCCGGACATATTTGCAAATTTAGAAATCCCTGCCGGATGCCTTTTTTAAGGTCTGAAAAAGAGGACATGTCTGGGAAAGAGGACGTATGGTCACCCTACGTTAGCAGCGGTGCAGAAATTACTTTCAACATGGGGGCGATGGGGAAACATTTAGAAAATCAATTTTAAGTGACTTCTACTAACAGAAACACGTGTTGTAATACTAATATGTAATGCTTGGGTGGGGACAAAAGTAAACAGGACTTACGGTGCTGCCTTGCTGCCATCTTGACAAAGTGCTCCGGGATGATTTCGCTTCAAGTGTTCGTTCATGGCAGTTGTACTGCTGTGGTAAGCCATTTCCAATTTGCATAGCTTACACAGCACCACATTGTTGGGTCTCTGGCTAAAATACTCCCACGCTTTAGATGACTGTGGGTGAGTTTTTTTAGCTGCAGCTTGTTCTTCGGGGGAATCCATGCTTAAACCAGGTGCTGCCATTTTAATTACTCCATTGCGACGCGCCGACGCATGTTATGCAAATCGCCGTATTTCTGTAATCAATTACGTCGATGAATCATCCCAGCCCTATGGACGATATGACGATATATGTCATGGCGACGATATAAAGTGTCAATCGACAGAGATTTTGCTATATCGTGTATACCGCGATATGTAAATATCCATGTGCGCAGTGTGACCGTATCTATCAGTGGGCATGCTTCATGTGAAACTGTAACCAGGCTTGAGCGGGGGATGAATTCACCGGTTATTTACGCGCGCTGGTTTAATGCCAGATTTACTAAAGGAATTATGCAGATCAGGCAACAGCGCAAACGTGCCCACAAACTCATGGCTGATTATTTGCAATTCTGATTTTGCGGGCCGGTTCGGAGCGCTGTACTGTGGAGGAGGCAGAAGTCCACCGTGATCTGACTGACACACTGCCGGGACAGCATCACTGTGATCCAGACACCTGAATCATCTCTTTAACATGCCGAGGTGCGCTTCACTACTCCGCACATCTGTACGTCTTCTTCATTTGATACATTTTTGCTGATGTGTTCAAAAGAAAAGTTAAGAAAATGAAGGAGAGCTTGTTATTAAAACATCACAAACCTGGGTGCGACAATGACCAAAATGCCCATCCCTACGATCCATATGCTTAGAAATGAAGCATCCGTAACTGTCACATAACCAACACGTTTTTTTTAGATACAAAGAAAACAAAAACGTTCATCAACATGTGAACGACGAGGCCAGTTATGGTCTTAAGCCGGTATATACATGATGGACAAAGTTGAGCTACAATCACACTGTGTACAATCATACTGGGAATATTACAGCTGTCTTTTATAACAGTCTCCGTGTTGTTAACCTGTCAAGTTCATTTTGAGCGCACCACACGCATACAGCTGATCAGATCGGGAGCGGCATTAAGACAAGTGCTGTGAATTCTTTTTCTCTTCCTTATTCAGCCTTTGGTGAATTAACAACGTATCTAACCTACAGCGTTTGCAATGTTTTTATGCAAAATCTCGATTTAAAAGAAAAAAATAAATAAAATCATGTCAAAACACACATTTAAATTAATCTGAAAAAAAATAAAAATAAAAATCAGAAAAACTACCCAGCCCTCCATACAAGGATATAATAAAATGATGCGTGGAAAAGAAAATGTTGGCAGTCTGACTGAGTTTGATTCATAGATCATTCATCTTAGTAATGATTTGATGCATTGGGCACTGCTGCAGGTTGTATAAAAAACTCTCCCCTGCAGAATGTTCATTTTTGGCAACATTCATTCAAATGGTTTGACATACTAGTCATGAGTACTTTATATGTGATGTAAAATATTTACATTTTCACTGCAAATGTCACGTAACGCTGGAATTCACCATTAGCTAAATCACAGCATAAAGACATCTCTAATAAAATGCGAGTTCATTTGTTCACCTCAAAGAATGCTTATTTCATAAAGAATATTAACAAGCATTATTGCATTTGATACAATCCTTAACATCATAAGTTAAAATACATAAAAAAAAAAAAATGATTGTCATTCATATGTATTTCCCTGTATATTCATATTTAAATGCTCATGAAATGACCCGTTTACCAATACATAATGCTTGCTAATAACAAATAAAAAAAATTATAAAGCGTTTCCAATACATCTTTGCAATTGTTTATAAGGTGATCAACCACTTCTGCTATTTCGTCATGGCGAGTATGGTGTAAATAGTATAAACTTGAAAATTTCATTACCAGTGAAGGTGTCTAATGTGCTTTGTCATTTATCAAGTAGGCCTAAATATTGTCTTCTGTAGTTCTGTAGCAATTCTTAATTTATTTATTTTTTCAGCACCTGCATGTGTTGTGACAGTAATGTCACATTTTCTTTATTATTTTTTGTGAATGTGCTCCTAAATTTTTGACAATGCTCCTAAAATTTTAACTTGGGAACACGAGTGCTCCTAAACAAAATTTCTAGCGTTTTTTACAAAAACTCCTCTTTGTTAGCCAATTAAACAATGTTTCCTTGTTGAAACATTTAAATCTGCACAACTGAACACTTAAATTCAAATTTTAGGCAAATTTTGCAAGCCAAAAAAGCACAAGCAGAAAAAAATCCCTAGTAAAAATATTCAATTCAATGGAAAAATTTACTAGGGGTGGGAATCACATGGTAATTGGTAATACAATATTATATAGATATCTATCTAGGTTACGATTAGGGATGTGCGAGACTAGTCGACTAAACGGTTTGGATGCTGCTAGTCGACACTGGAATTACTAGTAGTTCATATTTCCCCCCATTAAACTGATAATAATTTTTAGCAATTTAAGTTTGGCTTTATATTTTTACAGAGGCTGCACTTAAATTACTGTCATATTAATGTTACATATTTTAAATATAATTAATAATACAAATATCATTTTAAAGAGGATATCTGGAGCAGATACAGAGTTTAATTTCACCTCAGTCTGCGTGTGCGTCTTCCCTCTCTCTCTCGCGGCGCGCGCAGGAAAATGTCCTCTCGCTACACAAGCAAACTCAGCAAAGTAGTTATGAAATCACTTCAGTGGTACGGGAATCGGCTTTCCAAACCTTTGAAAGTCCTAAGGATGTTTTCACATCTGAGTCTTCTTTACATCTGTGCATCTGTGCATTTTCCGCTGAGCAGGCTTTTTCCAAGCGCAGGACAGCCACCTTAGGTGAGTCAAGTCCCATCTTTCACCAGACCATGTCGACGTGTTAATTTTACTCATCAAAAAAATTATGCTTTTGAGTTAGTAGCCTAGAAAATAACTGTTTTAGACTAGGTATGCAATTTTTTTAATCTGCTGATTAAGAAGGCTATTTTCAACGAGGTGCCGACTGCTTAATGGGTTAAACTCTTTTATTCTTTGAGCACGTCATGTTTAGAATACATTAGGTTTATTGTAGGCTACATCACAGGCCTATTTTTTCTATCCTATAGCTACTTTTTTTATTTATTTTTTTATTAACTGTTATTGGTTAACGTTCTTTACCGAACAGCTGTTATATTAGATCAATGGTTAATGCACGACTGCACGTCGTGAAATACGCGCAACTTTTCAGCACATTTTTTTCCTCTCTCATAGATTTGGCTTCGTCTACCTGTTAATTATTTTCAACAATGTCCTGACTGTTTTAATATGTTAAGTAACTTTTACTTGGTGATTTCCGTTTAGAGCAGGCTTTTAGGGTTGTTCCATTGATCCTGCACTATTCATTCAGTTGTTTTCAATAAATATGTCAGTTAAATATTCGCTAATGTTGATTCAGTGAATGTGTGTCATGTTCTATATTTAACGTACAATGATCATAATTCAAGGCGAACACGTTGCAGATAAATGCCCCTTTTCAGTGGAATTTAGCATCGGATTTGGAATAGATTAAGTATTTTAAATGGGTCGCATAAACACTTTTTTTTTTTTTTTTAACTGTTTTCTGAAGGTTGGTTTCTCTTTAGACTAGTCGGTTACAAAACTTCCGTTTAAACGACAGTCAAATTAGTCGTAGCGCACATCCCTAGTATTAAGTGGAAGACAAGAAATCCACGCTGATATCAGCCAAAAAAAGATACAATCTGTGCTGAAATGTTTTGAAAACGTAAACGTAATACAAATCATGGTGATGCTGGGTGCTTCAACAGGCCAAAGCAGAGACGCTGGTCTTCACATCTCACAACTTCCGTGTTTTATGTCATGACCCCTTTAATGTTTACAGATTGGTCCCATTCACTTCCATTGTAAGAGCCTCACTGTAACCCAGATTTTTGCTTTTTTTTTATTTTCAAGAAAAGGACGGATGAATCGACATTAATTTTTGTGGTAATCAACATTATGCCACAAATGCTGTCAAATGAGCTTAACTTGTATTGAACCCGAAATATTCCTTTAAGTACTAGATCAATTTGGTTAAAGGTGCAATATGTAACAATTTTCATGTAATATTCGCCTTTTTTTTGCCAAAGTGTGAACGGCTTGTAAAGCAACTTAAAAAAATGAGACCTTCCCGGACTTCCTAAGTTGCCTATTAAAGCCTGTAGACCGATTTTCATGTGAAGGGAGCGGGTCGCTTTTGCCGGGAAAATCCAAAGGATGTGACGTTTATGCGCGCTCCTGGGAAGTCCGGGAAGGGCTCACTTTTTAAGTTGCCTTGATTCAGTGCTTCTCTTCCGCTATTCAACTGCGACAACAAACTGCAATACTAGGTAACTTTATCTTAGAGGTGGAATCCAGCAAACGTCCGGCTCCCAGCACAACACAGACTCCTACACAAACTCAGAGTAAGCCAAAAAAATATATGTATATTATTTATCTACCGAATCCCATATGGCTAATTGGGAACGTGATCGTGGTCGTGGTCAAGCGAAAACTGAGTGAACATCAGCAGAGCATTTGATTACGGGAGGGACCTTCGCTCGGTTTTGGGATCAAAACCAACCCTGAATTGACATTCTTCTTATTGGACAGGTAAGCTTACATAACTGCAAAGCATGTGAAATATAGTGCCATAAGGATTGATCAGTGTAATTTTAGCTAACTTGATCTTGCCTGCTAACACTGACGAACTGCAAGCTACCTTGCTTCGTAACTTTCAAATAATTTCAACGATCTTCTCTTTATACTAAAAGTCAGGTATACAGGATAAATTTAAGCAAATACACTGGTTTCTTGATTGTAGTACAACATATGACATACAAAACATACAATAGTGCAACATAACTGCAGTTCAACAGTAAACTGTCTGGTATAGTTTGGTAGTATGTAGCTGTGTGTATGAGTATGCTATGTTAGCTGATAAGTAGTTTTAGTTTAGTCTCAAAGTTTGTAGTAAAACAATCATACCTGTGTAATTTTAATTATGCTACCTCATCTGTCAGCATGATGCCATGAATCACGTTGTCTCTTTGTACGTTACATTTTGGCCGATGCTTGCTTGCTCGCATACCTATGGAGTGCGTGCACGAGCGCGAGCAACAGGTAGCTGGCTGCAGTTCACTTAACGGCCACAGGTGTCATTAATGACAAGGGTTTCTGAATCTTACATACTGCACCTTTAATAGAAAGCTTTTTTCCCATGATCATAAAACAAATGTGGAAAAATGTAAATAATATCAATTTTTGGCACATGAATATCAATACAATAACGTGAGATGAAATATAGCAGTACTCTGACATATTGATGATTCCCCACATCTACAATTTACACAAGAATGGATTTATGAATGCTTTACGCTCGTGTTTTGTGAATAATGTGGCCCGATAGGGTAAGTGACCGTTTCATCAACTGGTGCAGCCTGTCAAAAACAAAAAAATTCTTACCAGAATTTTCACAAATTAAATCTAGATAAGACACCTCTTAGATTATTAATAGTGTGTTAACAAAAATTACACATCCTTTGAAAGCCTCTCCCTAGATGAAAATAAAAATGCATAACTCTTATGTTGTATCAAACAGGACTAAGCCTACACAGTTTGGGTCAATTTCACTGATATACTTTTTAGGGCTGTGCAATATGTCAAAAATATTTTTATCGATAATCGCCTTAAAACATATTGCGATATCCTATTATATTGTCAACCCCTCTTGCTAAGGGTCGGTGAATATTTTTGCTTTATTGATTTTGCTTTATACATTTTATTCATTTATAGAAACAAGAAAAGCATAAGACATTTCTAAATTCAAACAGCACTTTAAACTAAATTAAAATAAAGTGATCAAAAAATCGTATATAACCACCTCCCCAAATCCAAACATTTATCGTCCCCAACGGCCCCATTTGCCATCACGCAAGTATCCATTAACGACAACAGGTGGAAAATTACTAATAGCCTACAGATTAAGAACTAAAGACAATTATAAACATAATAATAAAGCCTAATAAATTCCCTTGTGTTTCCAAAATATTGCTGCTAAATGTGCGTCCTTATAGAATTTGTGTTATATTGCATTTTGAGAATACATTTAACGCTGCCTAAAGAAAACAGAACTCAATTTTAGGTTCAAGGTGAACGTGTCATTTTTTATTTTATGATTTAATCACTTTTGTCTTTGTTTCTTTAATACAAAGATATATAATACTGAACCTGCAGAGTTGCATTCACAATGCATGTTAACTGCGAACTGCTCTGTGGAAATAAAGTGAACTAAACTCACAGCACAATTTGCACATGCATCTATACACAACTATTACCTAATAGTGCTGATGTTATAAGGGAATATTGGTTCAGTGCTGGATTGGTCCATTCTAGAGATTTTCGTTCAAGTCCTGCCTTCTTCCTGTGATAGTTAAAACATTCATTTGTGGCAGGAAAAAGCATTTCCTCAATGACCAGAAAATAGACAGTGGCAACTTGCTGCAATACACATAATGATGCAAGAAAAACTAGCCATTCTTAAGTTCTGCTGCCAACTCTACCCATTTTAATGAGTTCATTTGAGTGGCACAGATCAATGTTTTGGTAACCTCACATCCTTAGAGGCCCAGGGAGAGAAATCAATACAAAAACAGTTGCATGGACACAAATATCCATCATTACTGCTGACCACTGCTTTTCTTTCAAATTTCCATGACCAACAACCTGCAGAATAGTCAATTAATAACAGTCAAATAGCTAAAAATGGCATGGCTACAGAATGCTTATGTGTGTAAGAAAGAGTGAGAGATATCCCCAATATATATACACTGGCGGCCAAAAATTTGGAATAATGTACAGATTTTGTGGTTTTGGAAGGAAACTGGTGCTTTAATTCCCCAAAGTGGCATTCAACTGATCACAAAGTATAGTCAGGACATTACTGATGTAAAAAACAGCACCATCACTATTTGAAAAAAGTCATTTTTGATCAAATCTAGACAGGCCCCATTTCTAGCAGCCATCACTCCCACACTTTATCCTTGAGTAATCACGCTAAATTGCTAATTTGGTACTAGAAAATCACTTGCCATTATATCAAACACTGCTGAAAGCTATTTGGTTCATTAAATGAAGTTTAACATTGTCTTTTTGTTTGTTTTTGAGTTGCCACAGTATGCAATAGACTGGCATGTCTTAAGGTCAATATTAGGTCTAAAATGGCAAAAAAGAAACAGCTTTCTCTAGAAACTCGTCAGTCAATCATTGTTTTGAGGAATGAAGGCTATACAATGCTTGAAATTGCCAAAACACTGAAAACTGTAGTGTACACCTTTGTATGAAATCTTCAAAGACAAAGGACAACTGGCTCTAACAAGGACAGAAAGAGATGTGGAAGGCCAGATGTACAACTAAACAAGAGGATAAGTACATCAGAGTCTCTAGTTTGAGAAATAGACACCTCACATGTCCTCAGCTGACAGCTTCATTGAATTCTACCCGCTCAACACCAGTTTCATGTACAACAGTAAAGAAGACGACTCAGGGGTGCAGGCCTTATGGGAAGAATTGCAAAGAAAAAGCCACTTTTGAAACAGAAAATCAAAAAGAAAAGGTTAGAGTGGGCAAAGAAACACAGACATTGGACAACAGATAATTGGAAAAGAGTGTTACGGATCTTAACCCCATTGAGCTTTTGTGGGATCAGCTAGACTGTAAGGTGCGTGAGAAGTGCCGGACAAGACAGCCACATCTATGGCAAGTGCTACAGGAAGTGTGGGGTGAAATGTCACCCGAGTATCTGGACAAACTGACAGCTAGAATGCCAAGGATCTGCAAAGCCGTCATTGCTGCACGTGGAGGATTTTTTTAATGAGAACTTTCTGAAGTAGTTTAATTTTTTTCAAATTGTAATAATTAAATTTTTCACGTTATTAATGTCCGGACTATACATTGTGATCAGTTGAATTCCAATTTAGTGAATAAAAGTACAAATGTATTTCCATAAGAGCGAAATCTGTATATTATTCCAAACTTATATATATATATATATATATATATATATATATACACACACACACACACACCCCCACAATGTTTACATGTGTTCATATATATGAACTGACACACTTTATAATATTGGGGGAGGGTACGGGTCTGAGTGGCTAAGTTTACGAAACGTTGCTGAGATCAACAATGCAATTCTATAATTTCATCTAAGTTAACTACACACAAACACCGATTCAATGTCAAATAAAAATAAATCAATTCAACATATCTCCACTCAAAGTGATGCTGTATAACTGCAGGCCATCAAACCACACCAGTTCAACTGACCAAATATCTCTGCACATTCGTGCACATTCAGCTTACAACAACCAGACAAATAACACTAGAATTAGCATAAATAACGATATAATGACAATATGGAATAACAAACAAGTTATAACCGTTATCTGTCGTTCCCTGTCGACTGCCAGCAACGCATGAGAAATTCAAAGACAGAAAAGGCTTTGTATTTAAAGCATATATCCTTTAGACCAATTGATACATAGATATTACATGGTTTATACATAATATGATTATTGCTGTAGAAGTGTCTGAGGTAAAATCTGACCGGTTCTCCTCAGCCTGAGCTAGCCGCCTGTGCTAACTGCCCTATGGTGCATTTGAACATGTTTTATTCATAGAATACCGATCCAAAATGTCTCAGTTCATACCATACACATTCATAACTCGATATACCACTAGTTCAAGCAACGATATTGGTTATAAGAAGACAAATATGGTTAATATTTTGAGCGTCATTGGCACTCACCGTATCCTTACTGCGTCTCTGCGCCGGGCGTTGGCAGGTCCGCGCGCTCGGGGTTTCCAGCACTAATAAGCAGGGGCGAGCAGTGAGCTGCGTCACTCTACACTAAAAAATAAATATATTTAAAATTATATTAAATTGTATATGTATAAATTGTATATATATATATATATATATATATATATATATATACACACACACAGTAATGTGCAAAAGTCTTTGGCACATAAGATATTTCACAAAAGCATTTGTCTTAAGATGGTTATTTATATCTTCAGCTTTAGTGTGTCAATAGGAAATATAAATGTTAGACTCCCAATCATTACTTTTGCAAATAGAAAATACTGGAATAGAAGAACAGGGAGCCCTGCAACAGATGTCATGGCCCCCACAAAGCCCCCCACTGAACATCGAGTCAGTCTGGGATTACATATAGTGACAGAAGTAATTGAAACAGCCTAAATAGATATGTGGTGAATTCTCCAAGAAGCCTGGAACATCCTATCTGCCAACAACCAAGAAAAACTGTGTCCAGGTGTACCTAGGAGAATTGGTGCAGTTTTAAAGGCAAAGGTGTTCACACCGAATATTGATTTCACTTGTTTATGTTTACTGGACTTTGTATGACATTAAGTGATATATGAAAACTATTTATGTCATTATTTTTGAAGACATCCTCACTATGCAACATTTTTCTCAAATGCCTAAAACTTTTGCACAGTACTGTGTATACACACACACACACACACACACACACACAGGTGCATCTCAATAAATTAGAATGTCGTGGAAAAGTTCATTTATTTCAGTAATTCAACTCAAATTGTGAAACTCGTGTATTAAATAAATTCAATGCAAACAGACTGAAGTAGTTTAAGTCTTTGGTTCTTTTAATTGTGATGATTTTGGCTCACATTTAACAAAAACCCACCAATTCACTCTCAAAAAATTAGAATACATCATAAGACCAATAAAAAAAAAAAAAAAAAAAAACATTTTTAGTGAATTGTTGGCCTTCTGGAAAGTATGTTCATTTACTGTATATGTACTCAATACTTGGTAGGGGCTCCTTTTGCTTTAATTACTGCCTCAATTCAGCGTGGCATGGAGGTGATCAGTTTGTGGCACTGCTGATATGGTATGGAAGCCCAGGTTTCTTTGACAGTGGCCTTCAGCTCATCTGCATTTTTTGGTCTCTTGTTTCTCATTTTCCTCTTGACTATACCCCATAGATTCTCTATGGGGGTTCAGGTCTGGTGAGTTTGCTTGCCAGTCAAGCACACCAACACCATGGTCATTTAACCAACTTTTGGTGCTTTTGGCAGTGTGGGCAGGTGCCAAATCCTGCTGGAAAATGAAATCAGCATCTTTAAAAAGCTGGTCAGCAGAAGGAAGCCTGAAGTGCTCCAAAATGCCTTGGTAAACGGGTGCAGTGACTTTGGTTTTTAAAAAACACAATGGACCAACACCAGCAGATGACATTGCACCCCAAATCATCACAGACTGTGGAAACTTAACACTGGACTTCAAGCAACTTGGGCTATGAGCTTCTCCACCCTTCCTCCAGACTCTAGGACCTTGGTTTCCAAATGAAATACAAAACTTGCTCTCATCTGAAAAGAGGACTTTGGACCACTGGGCAACAGTCCAGTTCTTCTCCTTAGCCCAGGAAAGACGCCTTTGACGTTGTCTGTGGTTCAGGAGTGGCTTAACAAGAGGAATACGACAACGGTAGCCAAATTCCTTGACATGTCTGTGTGTGGTGGCTCTTGATGCCTTGACCCCAGCCTCAGTCCATTCCTTGTGAAGTTCACCCAAATTCTTGAATCGATTTTGCTTGACAATCCTCATAAGGCTGCGGTTCTCTCGGTTGGTTGTGCATCTTTTTCTTCCACACTTTTTCCTTCCACTCAACTTTCTGTTAACATGCTTGGATACAGCACTCTGTGAACAGCCAGCTTCTTTGGCAATGAATGTTTGTGGCTTACCCTCCTTGTGAAGGGTGTCAATGATTGTCTTCTGGACAACTGTCAGATCAGCAGTCTTCCCCATGATTGTGTAGCCTAGTGAACCAAACTGAGAGACCATTTTGAAGGCTCAGGAAACCTTTGCAGGTGTTTTGAGTTGATTAGCTGATTGGCATGTCACCATATTCTAATTTGTTGAGATAGTGAATTGGTGGGTTTTTGTTAAATGTGAGCCAAAATCATCACAATTAAAAGAACCAAAGACTTAAACTACTTCAGTCTGTGTGCATTGAATTTATTTAATACACGAGTTTCACAATTTGAGTTGAATTACTGAAATAAATGAACTTTTCCATGACATTCTAATTTATTGAGATGCACCTGTATATATATATACAGGGTTGGGGAGTAACTGAATACATGTAACGGAATTACGTATTTAAAATACAAAATATAAGTAACTGTATTCCACTACAGTTACAGTTTAAATCATTGGTAATTAGAATACAGTTATATTCAAAAAGTATTTTGATTACTGAAGCGATTACTTTGCATTTTATTGTCATTTGTTTCATTTAATATTTAGTCCTTTCAGTTGGAAAACATTTATACACAAATGATGTGATCCAAAGTGCATTTGAACAGCGGTGAAACACTTTCTTATGATGTGTTACATTCATACGAGCAGACAGAGAAGTACATTTGAAGTAAGTTTGGAGCAGAAGAAATAGAAATAAACCTTGTGTAAATTGTCAGCTTTACGCTAAGCTAAAATGCTATTTCTAGCCATTTTACATGCACGTTACCAGGCACGATCATATTTTTTTATCAAGAAAATTCACTTTGGATCATACATTTTTTTTTCTAGTAAGACCTTTGATATTAGGGCAAAAAACATATTCTTGATAATAATTTTTGTATTGTTTTCCTGTAAAAATAACACTGCATAAGATATTTAGGTTTTTCAGAGAATGTATTTTTAATATTTGTGTTTTGCCTTACTGTACTGGCAGAGTTTTTATAGTCAAAACAAGTGAAAAAATCTACCAGTGCTGAAGAAGTAATCCAAAGTATTTAGAATACGTTACTGACCTTGAGTAATCTAACGGAATACGTTACAAATGACATTTTACAGCGTGTATTCAGTAATCTGTAGTGGAATACATTTCAAAAGTAACCCTCCCAACCCTGTGTGTGTGTGTATATATATATATATATACAGGTGCATCTCAATAAATTAGAATGTCGTGGAAAAGTTCATTTATTTCAGTAATTCAACTCAAATTGTGAAACTCGTGTATTAAATAAATTCAATGCACACAGACTGAAGTAGTTTAAGTCTTTGGTTCTTTTAATTGTGATGATTTTGGCTCACATTTAACAAAAACCCACCAATTCACTATCTCAAAAAATTAGAATATTTTGACATGCCAATCAGCTAATCAACTCAAAACACCTGCAAAGGTTTCCTGAGCCTTCAAAATGGTCTCTCAGTTTGGTTCACTAGGCTACACAATCATGGGGAAGACTGCTGATCTGACAGTTGTCCAGAAGACAATCATTGACACCCTTCACAAGGAGGGTAAGCCACAAACATTCATTGCCAAAGAAGCTGGCTGTTCACAGAGTGCTGTATCCAAGCATGTTAACAGAAAGTTGAGTGGAAGGAAAAAGTGTGGAAGAAAAAGATGCACAACCAACCGAGAGAACCGCAGCCTTATGAGGATTGTCAAGCAAAATCGATTCAAGAATTTGGGTGAACTTCACAAGGAATGGACTGAGGCTGGGGTCAAGGCATCAAGAGCCACCACACACAGACGTGTCAAGGAATTTGGCTACCGTTGTCGTATTCCTCTTGTTAAGCCACTCCTGAACCACAGACAATGTCAGAGGCGTCTTACCTGGGCTAAGGAGAAGAAGAACTGGACTGTTGCCCAGTGGTCCAAAGTCCTCTTTTCAGATGAGAGCAAGTTTTGTATTTCAATTGGAAACCAAGGTCCTAGAGTCTGGAGGAAGGGTGGAGAAGCTCATAGCCCAAGTTGCTTGAAGTCCAGTGTTAAGTTTCCACAGTCTGTGATGATTTGGGGTGCAATGTCATCTGCTGGTGTTGGTCCATTGTGTTTTTTGAAAACCAAAGTCACTGCACCCATTTACCAAGAAATTTTGGAGCACTTCAGGCTTCCTTCTGCTGACCAGCTTTTTAAAGATGCTGATTTCATTTTCCAGCAGGATTTGGCACCTGCCCACACTGCCAAAAGCACCAAAAGTTGGTTAAATGACCATGGTGTTGGTGTGCTTGACTGGCCAGCAAACTCACCAGACCTGAACCCCATAGAGAATCTATGGGGTATTGTCAAGAGGAAAATGAGAAACAAGAGACCAAAAAATGCAGATGAGCTGAAGGCCACTGTCAAAGAAACCTGGGCTTCCATACCACCTCAGCAGTGCCACAAACTGATCACCTCCATGCCATGCCAAATTGAGGCAGTAATTAAAGCAAAAGGAGTCCCTACCAAGTATTGAGTACATATACAGTAAATGAACATACTTTCCAGAAGGCCAACAATTCACTAAAAATGTTTTTTTTATTGGTCTTATGATGTATTCTAATTTGTTGAGATAGTGAATTGGTGGGTTTTTGTTAAATGTGAGCCAAAATCATCACAATTAAAAGAACCAAAGACTTAAACTACTTCAGTCTGTGTGCATTGAATTTATTTAATACACGAGTTTCACAATTTGAGTTGAATTACTGAAATAAATGAACTTTTCCACGACATTCTAATTTATTGAGATGCACCTGTATATATATATATAAAAAAGAAACGACCCTTTTAAAGATCATTTTGTAAAAATACAAATAACTTTACAGATCTTTATTGTAAAGGGTTTAAACAATGTTTTCCATGCTTGTTCAATGAACCATAAACAATTAATGAACATGCACCTGTGGAATGGTCATTAAGACACTAACAGCTTACAGACGGTAGGCAATTAAGGTCACACTTCTAAAAATTTTGGACACTAAAGAGACCTTTCTACAGCTCGGGACTTTCATACCAGAGGAGAGGAGCCACTAGAAGACAACGGCTGGAGGACGCGGTGGCAACACTGGGTTGTGACTGGAGCGAAGATGGGTGGAAGTTTTGTAGAATCCGGAAGTGATCTGGAAATGGAGGAAGAATGTAGCGGGGAATATGAAGGATTTAACAACAGTACGTGGAATTTAGTAGAGAATCGGAAAAGGAAAAAGAGTGTTAGTCAAGCATCTGGTATGGATAGTGAGAGAGAAAACCATCAGACTAGAAGAAGGAATGAAGAACATAAGGTAATAATAAAGTTTATGCCAGAAGTAGTAAACCATCTGAATCCATTAAAATTGACTAAAACATTGAAAGAAACGACTGGAATTAGAGAAAGTGTTAAGATGTTATGGGATGATAAACTGCTGGTGTTTTGTAAGGGTAGTACACAACAAAAGAAAGCTCTAGGGCTAAAATCTCTGATGGGACAGAAAGTCATTTGGTCAGCAATGGGAGAAAAGAAATGGATGAGGGGTGTAATTACAAGGATCCCTACTGATGTTTCTGTTGATGTAATCAAGAAAAGTATAACAGGAGCTAAAGTGATTGATGCCAAGTGTTTGAAATGCGTCAGAAATAAGGAAAAAATGGATAGCCTCTCTGTGTTGTTACATTTCGATGAGGAAAGAATGCCAGAACGAGTGTTTTTAGGATTCATGAGTTACATAGTAAGGCCATACATTCCACCACCATTGAGATGTTACAAGTGCCAAAAATATGGACATGTGGTGATGGTATGTAAAGGAAAGCAACATTGTGCAAGATGTGGTGAAGGCCATGAGTATGGAAAATGTGAGGAAGGAGTGAAACCTAAATGTTGCAATTGTGGGGGTGATCATAGTGCTGGATACAAAGGATATCAGACAAGAAAGAATGCTGCTAAAATACAAAATGTCAAGATAACTGAGGGATTAATTTATGCTGAAGCCATTTAACGAGTGAAATGGACAGAACAGAAGGAAACGCAAGAGAATGAAGATGAATCAAGGAGGCAGAGCAAATGGTTGAATCAAGGCATAGTAAATGATATCTACATCACTGTAGATACACTGGCATTCATTATGTTTATAGCAGAAGTAGTAAATTGCTCGGGCCAAACTGAAAGTAGAACAGAAAGAATAACAATAATAATTAGAGCAGCAGATAAGTACCTAAAAACGAATAGATTAACAGTTGATCAAGTAAATGAGAAACTGAAAATGCAAACAACAAATTCTCAGAACGTATATGGAGGATCATAATGGTGCTGATTGTCTTGCAGTGGAATGCAAGAAGTCTAATAGCAAATGGACAAGAATTTAAAAATGTATAGATGATTATAAAGAAAAACCTCATACTATATGTATTCAGGAATCTTGGAATTTAAATTTTGTAGTTCAAGGGTATTCAGTAGTATGTAAGGATAGAAATAAAGGTAATGGTGGTGGAGTAGTGACTCTCATTAAGCAAGGAATAGAATTTAGGGTGATAGAAGTGAATGGGGAGTTTGAATCAGTAGTGGTGGAGGTATGGACAGGAAATCAGTGTAAGAATAATAAATTTTTATAATCCATGTAATAGGTTTAAAAATGATTTAATACAAAAAATTGGTGGTAAGGGAAATTTTAGACTGGTGTGGTGCGGGGATTTTAATGCACATAGTACTTTATGGGGTAGTGCATCCAGTGATCATAATGGAAATATTGTGGAAGAAATATTGGATAGTAATGATCTAGTTTGCGTAAATGATGGAAAACCAACAAGGATAGATGTTGCGTGAGGATACTACTCAGCAATAGATTTAACTATTGTGTCACAAAGTCTGGCTAGACAATGTAAATGGGAAGTGCTAGATCAAACTACAGTAGGTAGTGATCATTACCCCATCAGATGCATAATAGGTACAGAAGTGGAAGAACATATGAAAGAGAAAATTCCAAGGTGGAAATTTAAAACAGCGGATTGGAAAAAATGTAAGGAATTAAGTGAGTCAAAAATGCTAGGAATGAAAAATAATATAGAGGAGGTAGAGGAGTTAAGTAGTACAGTAAATGAAATTCTCTGTTGTAAAGCTGAAGAAATAATTGGGAAAAATTCAGGGGAGAGGAGAAGGAAGGCTGTGCCATGGTGGACAGGGAAATGCAGTGAGGTAGTATCAATTAGAAATAAAGCACTGAAAAAGGTAAAGAAAACGTATTCCTTCCAAGACGTAATACTATATAAGAGATCTCAGGCAGGAAAAGTAATTAGGGCTGCTAAAAGAATTTACTGGAGACAATTTTGTGATGAAATTGGTGAAAGTTTAAATATAAGTGATTTATGGGGCATGTTTAGAAAAATGGGAGGGATTCAAATGCATAGAACAGTACTGGTAATAATAGATGGGAATAAATATATCATTTCTGATAGTGAAAAAGCATTTGTTAAAATACATGGCAATTGTAATATATTAGAGGATATGAAAATACAAAGAGAAAAAACTGAGGGAAAATATGGATATCATGGTCCAAAGAGGGCCTCCTGGATGTACCTTGGATGTAGATTTTACATTATATGAACTTAAGCAGGCATTGTCAGGTATAAGACATACATCTCCAGGAAAAGATGATATATGCTATGAAATGATAAAGCATCTATCAGATATATCATTAAATAATATATTACATCTTTTTAATAAGGTATGGGAATTAGGAAAGCTCCCAACTTCTTGGAAACATGGAGTAATTGTTCCTGTAGCTAAACCAGGGAAGAACCATTCCATAGCAGCTAATTATAGACAGATAGGACTAACATCCAATTTATGCAAAATAATGGAAAGAATGGTAATAGCCAGACTAAACTACATGATCGAAAATAAAAAATCTGTTATGTCCACATCAAAGTGGTTTTAGGAAAGTTTGCAACACGATGGATTCTATTATATGCAGAGTAAAGCATTAAAGCCTATGATATGTTGTGGAAGGAGGGACTTTAAAATTGGACAGATTGGGTATTAAAGGTAGGTTATATAATTGGATCATGGATTTCTTTTTGGAGTGTTTATAGCCCGATATTGTTTAATATTATGATTAATGACATCTTCTCTAAAGTAGGACAAGGGATAGATAAATCCTTATACGCAGATGATGGAGCACTGTGGAAAAGAGGAAGGAATGTAACATGTAGAAAAAAGCATGAAGATATCAGTAGATGAAGTGGAAAAGTGGGCAGATAACTGGCGTTTCAGATTATCAGTAGAAAAACTCAAGTCAGTTGTTTCTCAAAAAGGAAGAGAACTCCA